>NC_048895.1:7212838-7512838 GCF_011077185.1 Oxyura jamaicensis
AAGAGTAGTTGATTAGCAGCAAATAGCTGTCTCAGACAGCGAGGTGGAGCTCCAGTTACTGCTTTTTCCGTGACTTTTTGCTGCTGCCTTCAGGGTGCGTGAGGAGCAAACATCTACAGACAGGTCAGCTGCCCTGAACAAATACATGCTTTGATCTGCAATGTGGCATCCATTCAACCCACTCTTCCTCACTCCCTCCCAGCCCTGTGGCAATTTCTCCAGAACGTCTGCCTCCAGCAGGACCAGGAAACGCATCCATGTGATTTCCCTGGGCACTGGTGAGTGTCCATGCTTTCCTACCACTCATCACCAGCACGCACCACACATCAGGTGTGCAGAGGCTGCAGATGCTCTGGCACTTTGTGCTCTGGCCACCTCATCCAGAGCACTGAGACTTTCACGTCCCACCATGGACAGCAGGTGAAGCTGTTGCTGTCCAAACTGCGCACAGGAACACCAGAGATGTACCCATTTGTATCCCAAACATTGTGTTTGAAGTTGGGTAGCAGAGAATGTTTTTCTTAAATACTTGAGCTGAAAGGCCCCAGATTCTCTCTTTTAGTTTTATTTTTTTTCCGTCTCCATTGCTTTGGTTAATATAATATCATCATCCTTTAAAGGGACGTTTCAAATTAATCCCATTCTCTATTGCCTGGGATATTTCACAGGGACTCTACCACTGTTTGCTATTATGACTTTCACTGTTGGGGTATCACAAACCTGGGCTCCGCTCTGTTAAAAGCTGTGCCAACAGAGGACACAAAACCCAGCCTGCACGTTAGCTCCGGTGTTAGGAATATCTAATCCAACTGCCCATCTCTAGTCCAGTACAAATGAATTTAAGACCTCAGCAATTTATAAAAAAATAGAGCGAGAAAGAGGCACATGTAGGCACATGTATTGGTTTAAATGATTTCTTCACCTGCAGTAATAACTATGAGCCTCTTCCCGCTGTTTCCTTACAGGATGCCAAATGGCTGTGTAACAGATACGCCTTCACTGAGCACATTGCCACAGTCCCTACAGAAGAGGTTTACTTCCCATAAGAGCTTTTTTTGTGCATCCCAGTGAACATACATGTTTTGAAAGACTGCTGCTAATGTAGCAGATCATTCAGACATCTCAGCAGGGATTATATCATTTGCCATTGGCCGTGGACTTGGGGTACCAATGGGCTCAGCATCAAAGCCTCAGAGAAAGAGGTAAATAGCAGGGGAAAATCTGTCCTCTTGCTCCATGTTTCTGACACTTTTGTTAAAAAAAGTCTCTCTGTAATGACAGGACTGTGGCATTTTTCCACTTGCTCCAGTACACAACGTGTCGAAGAACTTCAGAAGTATTCGCTGGAGATTCCATTATGGAAGAGAAGAGGATATTTATCACTGATACTGTTTAGCTCCTAAAGCACTGGCTCGAAACTGAGCTGAGAGACGTCAGTGTGAATTCAACACTCAAATGTTACAGGCGTTAGAGTGCAGGATTCATAAATGATCATTTTACTGATGTGGTACACTTTTGATTTGCCAAAGCACTGCACAAAGATATTAGGAGATCCAGAGCATCAGCCATCAAGGAGAAGAAGTGATATAGTAAGGAAAATAAAATATAACCCCTGAAGAGCCCCTATCAAGGAGGCATAACCAGACTGGCAAAATCTTCAGCCCTGCCAGCGCAGCGGTGGGCTCCAGCACAGCTCTCTGCCTCTCATGTGAAATCAGTTGTGCAAAGCCAGGTGACACCCCTGAAGCCACCAACACATGAGCTACGTTCTATACATTTTCTTTGTGGGAATGAAAGGTTCCCTGCAATGGAGATAGCTAAAGTCATTTTTTGGCGGGGAAGAGGGGAGAGGAAGGGGGGAAGTGACAGCCCTTCATCTCACCCACCATCACTGCATTTGCTGTGAAATCTTCCTTCCTCTTCCCTATTGCAGGGCTGTGCTTTAGCCGCTCAGCTGGCTTTCTGATTTTAGTTTTTAATTAAGTTCCCAGCTTCCAGTGTCACAAAAGTAGCCTTGAAAAAAGGCCAATAGCAATCCAGCAGTGTGATGTTTTCCCTGGGGAAATGAAGGGGTTGGAAACCATAGGTGTGGAAGGTGTGAATTGCTCTATTTATCTCTCTCCCTTTTTTTTTTTTTTTTTTTTTTTAATTATTATCAGAAATGCTGATCTGCTAAACCGCTGAACACAAGACGAGACATGTCAGACCTTGCTGCCCAGCTGAAGCCTCAGTCATACAACCCCTTTCCATCAGCTGGGCCAGCAGAACCAAACCTCCTGGCTGTGCTCTCAGCCCCACCAGACGGGCTCATGTAAAGCTCCTTCTCCGTAGCACCCGCGGCCATGCACCCGCAGACGGCCTGCGTAGGTATGCACAGGGTGAGCTGTCACCTTATTCGTTATTGATGAATTATGATGAATTTGGCCGAGCCAACTTAACGGATGAGCCAGCTTAATGGGCGAGCCAATTCAATGGCTCACTGCTGCCAAAATGTGAGACTGCCTCCCTGCTCCAGGCCGCGGGGCCGGCTCTGCCACATGCCTGGCGCTGCAGCCAGCAATACCACCGGGAAGGCTGAGGGGCTGCATCTCAACCAAGGTAACTCAATCAGGTGGCTGAGCCTCGCAGCGCCCGCCTCAGCTAAAAACCCACGTCCTTCTGCAGCGATAAAACTGCACTCGCAGGAAAGGAGTTTGCTGGTTTCACTGTGTTTCTCTAAAGAGGCAAAAATGCCTTGTGGCAAGTGCTTACGAATGTCAGCAGAACTGAGGCTCTTTGGGCACTTTTGAAAAATGCTGCCCAGTACGCCGACTCCCACAGTCCCGTGCTGCCACATCTTGGCAAATGCCGCAGTGCAGTTGCACATCATCAGTACAAAGATGCACAGCATGTTGAAAAGTGAAAATGTGGGCGAGTGGAAAATAAACAGAATTTGGTATTAAAAAAAAATAAATAGGCGGGAAACTGGGATGGGTGGTTTTCTCCATTTCCATATTCCATGATTGAGACTTCTCATTATACATTTCTGCTTTTGCTTCAAGTTTTAATAAAGTGGCCACTGAATTTCCAGCCTGTCACAAGGGGCACTGCAAAATTCAGAAATCTTGACCCAGCCGTTAGACCCAGCTGGTGGCAAAATATGTAGATGGGAAGGAAAGCGCTGGTCTAGCAGAGGCAGAAAATGGAGACCTCTAAGCTAATCAGTTATTTCTAAAAGACAGTGGTTACTATTCAAGTAGTAATTTATCGAGATAAAGGAACCAGGCATCACAGAAAGACCTAGGTTGCCTGCAGGGGAAGGTTGTCCTTTTTTTTTTTCTTTTTTCTTTCTTTCTTTTTTTTTTTTTTTTTTTTAAGAAGACCCTTATGTGTGCATTTGCAGCTTACAGCTAAGAGGTTGGAGCTAGAAGCTAATCAGCCATTCTGTCTCCTATCTGCTGATCTGCTGGCGTTGGGGGAAGGGGAATGTGGGCAAACAGGCATTAAATTCCACCGGCAGGCGACGGGAAGGTATTCCTTGATAAGCAGCATCCAAGATGATGAGCTGTAAAGCAAAGTCCCTGTAAGGAAGCAGGGGAAGAGGCAGGCAAAGCTTTAGCCATCTGTCTCAACCGGCCTTGCTCAATGCACGTCAGAGCAGAGGTCACCACCAACAATAATAACCCTCGAGAAGCCAGACGTATGCTTTCCATTCACCAATAATCTACAAAGCATCTTAGGGTGAAATCCTGGCTCCTCTGAAGTCAATGGGAGCTTTGCCAATGACTTCAGTGGAGCCAGGTTTTCATCCCAGATAATTTTAAAGCAACCCCCGGGCTTAAAGATAAAACAACAGCATCCTGGGAGTGGGCGCGGGGAAGAGTGAGCTAAGGAAGGCTCTACCAGCCACGTCTGGTCTGAAAAGCTGTCAGTCTTACAGACAGGACACCTCCACAGTCCCAGAGCAATACCAGGTTGACAATAAAGGGGCCAACTGGACAAGCAGGTAAGCACCAGCATCCACTGGGACGAGTGGGGTGCAGGACCTGACTGAGCGGTGGTGCTCTGACACAAAAGGCACCTCACACTGGTTAATCTGGTGCTGCTCCCACCTCTGCCTCCTCCATACTTCTGAGACAAAGCATAGGCAGCACCTATTTGTGTTGTATTATATCGAACCGTATTTTTTCCCTCGCCAGCCACTCTCACACTAGCCTTGAGGGATGTCATCTCGTGGCACTCATCCAAAACGAGGATTTTTCACACTTGAGCAGGTACAGCTAACGTACTAATTGTTTCAGTCAGCAGGACCACCCAGACTGCAAAGTGTCATTTCTCAGCTAGACAATGCTTCGTTTTTCAGGAGTGGCACTCGTGGCACCAAATGGTGAGGGCCTGCATGGTGATGTGGTGGGGTTTGCCCTGGAAAGTGCAGGCGCCAGGAACACCAGCAAGCAGGACATGCCAGCTAGGATGTGGCAAATCCAGACCCAGCTTCTTGCCCTTGAGCACTGAAGGTGTCACGGTGACCATGGACAACTGTTGTGCAGTTTTTGTTGACTGGACCATGACCAGAGTCCTGATGGACCCCGGAAACACCTCCTCAGGAGAGAGTCTTCAACCTGTGGTCGAGGCTATGACAGGCACAGCCATATCCCCCTTTTGAAGCTGCACAATGAGGAATGTAAGATCTGCGGGGCTTGAGAGAGGCAGATCACACTGAGCTACTGCGGCTTGCCGATTCCTCACACCCCACGGTCCACGCAGTGCACTTGTCCTATAGAAAATGCTGCATAAAACATCAATTTAACCCTCTTTTAGTGAGCGTGGGCTCAGTGTGTTTCTTTTTGCACACACTGGGAGTGCTGCACCCCACTGAGCACTGTCCACCTCTACCTTTGCTGCCAGTGGGAAGAGAAATGGAAGGGAGAAGCTGGAGGTGGAGGGGCGAGGCATGAGCTGTAAACCCTTCCAGGGAAGGAGCTGTCACAGAACACCCACCTGCTGATGTACCTCCCTGATGGGTGCCCATAACCACATCCTGGGAGCAGCATCCCCTGCAGCCTGCCGATGGGTCTTCCCAGGGCAAAGCCTGCCTTCGTTTTTCAGGGATCAGATGGTGGCTGCTGAGCAAGTTACTCGCCCAGCCTGGAGAAGTCTTCCCCTTTGCTTTTGAGTACATCTCCTGTACAGGTTGTGATTCCGTCTTGCGGATTGATCGATGAAGTCATCTGCTGATTTAACAGTGTTTGTGAATTGAAATCAGCACCTGCAGTGCCCAGTGCCCCCATCAGCATCTACAGTGCCCCACTCTGGCCACCCATTCCCCCCAGCGCAGCCACGCAGGCAGCGTTGCCATAAGCCAGCGCCACTTTTGTGCCAACTTTTCAATGGGAAGAGGCTTTGGTTTCTCGCGGCCATCCGCTTGCTGCTAATAGTGGCTCTGCTCTGTCCCTAACTGTCTTTCCACAAGAGCTTAATGCATAAAACTTAATGTCCCGTGAGGAAATGCGCACCAGTTTGGGCCAATCTCATCTGGATTAAAGATGTCTTTTGGTTCAGTCTTTCATAAGGCGAGGGAGAACTTACATTACCCAGAGCTCAGCGGCAGACCCATGTGTGTGTTTTTCAGCAGGCTGTCACTTGGACTGTTTCACATTACAGCCTCCCGTCTCTGGCCATCGATTTGCACTGGTGAGCCCTGAGACACAGAACTCCCATGCCAAGTTTCCACTTAGCTTCAACAGCCAGGATCCACTGACAGCCACCACGTTAGGGACAGACCTCGGTACACCTGGAGGGCCGTTCTTCTGCCTTTTTTTCTGCCCGATTTTGCTAGCCTGCCTTCTCAGCCACCCCCTGCTTCGTGCCTGCTGCCGCTGGCACTGCCTGCCCGGGGATGCAGCCACCGGCTGCCAGGCTCACAGCCATGGCAGCAGGAGGAGAGCCCAGGCCAAGCGATGACATCTGAAGCACATCAGTGTTTTTATCTTCTCAGTGTTTTGATTAGCCCAAGGAATGTTTGGGTTAAAAAAAAAAAAAAAAATCTAAAACCACGTGACAGTCCCACAGGCTGTTATGGCTTTATGTAATATGGAATAGCTCCGTATGATTTCCCAGTGTATCCGCGAGCACTGGTGCAATACCGGGTGTTTATCAACGAGAGATGGCAGAGGGCTGTTCCTCGCTGCAACGCACATGCGAGTCCCTACCCTGTGCGGTTGTTTGTGCACATCATTCCTGCTATAGTGCTAATACAGACCAAGTTTGTGGATTAAAAATCCTTAAATCTGAAGGGTTGGGTTTTGTGGCTTTTGGTCACATCTTTAACAATAATTCAGTGCAATTATTTTAACCATATTCCTGTCTGATGGCTAATACTTTACAGTGGTTATCATTGGAAGGGAAACCTATCTGCCTGGAAGGGTACGAGGCATGGTTCTGACTCAGTCACGACCGCAGCCTTCAGCGGCACCAAGACCCGTAAGAAGCCTCCCACAAGCTCCGACCACTCACGCCCCAAACCTGCCAGATTCCTGGTGTGCCGCATGCAGAGGCTCCCCCGTCGTGCCTTGGTCCCTGCTGGTACTGCTCTGCACATTGTACCCATACGTTGTGGGAACACTACCGAGGGCATCGCTCTTAGGCAGAAAATGTTTTGGGGTGGGGAACGCTTTTTCTTCCCTATTTTGATACCAGTTGAGGTGGTGCCAGCTGTCACACACATCCCTCTGCCTCACACCTGCCCAAGCCATGATCACTTGTGTCCTCATTTTCACATGGAACGACCTGAACTGTGGAAGAGCAACCCCAAAGATTCCAGAACTCCCTTTTTTTGTTAGGTGACTTTATTTACGTTTCAAGTTTATTGGACCTGCGTTTGTTCCTGTTACAGCAAGCTCGACCGTCAACATTCGGAAGAGCCTCAGCTCCATAAGCTCAGGTGCCAGGATCCTGACTTGCAGCAGGTGACAACCTAACCCTCACTTTCACGTATTTCCAAACGTAAGTTACTTCGCAGCTTGGGGGCTTCCCACCTGACAGAGACTGTCTGGGTTGCTTTTTTTCCCCACCGCACTTACGCAGCCAGCGAAGGGGAAAGCGAGGAGCGTGAAACGCCTGGAGCCTGAGCCCTGCTGGGGACCAGCAGAAGGGGACGGGACGCTCGGGCACAGCTGCGCGCCCACCGGGCAGCGGTGGATGTCCTCCCGCAAGGTGCAGTGCCCGGCCGGGTGGGGTGCCGCCGGGTGCCCTGGCAGAGCGGGGCTGGCAGAGGGGCACGGCCGGAGGGGAGCGGGGCGGGGGGGCGACGGCAGGCTGCTGCAGGAGCCGCGGAGAGGGAGAAGGGAAAGGGGGGGAGCAAGAAGGGGGGAGGACAGCAGGGGAGGGAGGCAGGGCAGTATAAAAGCATCCGCCACACACCTCTCCCGACACAGAGCGAGGGGGCGAGAAAGTTGCTCTGGAAGCAGCAGCGGGAGCAGGAGCAGAGCCAGCCGCTCGCACACACGCACGCACGGTGGCAGGAGAGAGTGCGGAGCTGCCCCTGCCAGCACTAGGGCCGCTGGAGGAAAGAGAGAGATGGAGCCAGGTATCCAGCTCCCAGGGAGGGCAGGCAGCTGAAGCTCTCCTAGCCCCTCGCCCGCCGCCCCCAGACCCCACCGCTGAGCCGGGGGCAGCGCTCCGAGAGAGGAGAGGAGGAGGAGGAGGAGGAAGAAGAAGGGGGGCGGCAGGGAGGCAGCGGGGCTGCCCCTCATCCCGCAGCCCTCGGGGGCAGCCCGCAGCCGCCCCGGGACGGGTCGGGACGGGGCTGGCCGGGGCGGGCGGGGGCAGGCGCCTCGCCGGGGGTCCCGCGGGGAAGGGGCAGCGGCGGGGGGGGGGCGAGGCCACCGCAGCGGGGGAAAGCGGCTCCGGGGGCCACCCCCATCCCCCGGCGAGGGGGCAGGCGACAGCCGCCGGCTCCCTCCTCCCCGCTATGTGAGAGCCGGCCCCGGCCCCCCCTCCTCCTTCCCTCCCTCCTCCTTCCCTCCGACGGCCCACGGTGCCTCTGGCTTGCAGGGCCGCCCGCAGAGACGCCGCCGGCCCGCGGCCCCTCGGGGGCTACCTGCCGGCCCCCGCCGCCGGCCAGCGCCGGGACCGTCGCCGCCGTCGCCTCTGTCGCCGCGTCCCGCCCCGACGTGGCTCCGCCGTGGGGCTGCGGCCCCCCCCGCTGCTGCTGCTGCTGCTGCTGCTGCTGCCGCCGCTGCCCCGACGGCGGCGCGGCCCCCGCCGCCCGTCCTGCGGCTCCCGGGGCTCCGGCGGTGGCCCCGGCGCCGGGGACGGTGGCGACGGCGGCGGCGGCTCCTCCTCCTCCTCCGCCTCCTCCTCCTCGGCCGCCGCCGCCGCTGCGGGGCCCTAAAGCCGCCCGGCTCAAGAGGATGGTGCGGCTGGCGGCCGAGCTGCTGTTGCTGCTGGGGTTGCTCCTGCTCACCTTGCACATCACCGTGCTGCGCGGCGGCGGCGGCGAGCCCCACGGCGCTGGCAACCACAGCCAGCGGCAGGTGAGTGCCTAAATCCCTCGAAATCCCTTCCCCGGACCGCCCCCCCGGCGCGGTGTCTCCCCCTAGGGGCTGAGGGAAGCCCCGGGGGGCTCCCCGGCTCGGCTCGGCCCGTCTCGGCTCCGCTGGGAGCCCGGGGATGGGGCAGGGAGCGGGGCAGGCACCCAGCCCCAAAAGCGAGTGGGTGCTGAGGGGACCGGGCTGCTCCAGCCTGCCCACCCCCTGACACCGACGGGGAATTGTCAGGCAGAGGTAAAGGACTGCTTAGGGTTCCGTTTACGTGGTTTTGAGAGTGGTTTTTTGTTTTTGTTTTGTTTTTTAATTCAGGATCACATTTTGTTGCCGTTTGAAATGGCCAGAGACAGCGATAAAGGGCAGAACCATCCAAATCCCAAGGCAAAGCTTGTAAAGAGCTGGTCAGCTGCATGTGCCAAGGTCAAGTTCTTTAAATTTCTCTGCATCCAGGTGTTAGGAAAGAAACAAGCACCAAATCATGCACGGCACTGACAGAAAACATATAATCACAACCAGCCCACATGTGCATAACCCCTTTTATCACTCCTAAAAGAATCACGACACCAGCAGAGCACACTTTTATAAAAGGCAAGGAAACAGAGAGTAGCGAGCACTATCTGTACAGCACCCCTGGCTGGTGGGCCACAGGGTGCAACCCCTCCCTGCAGCCAGGATTTGGTGTCTGGGGGGTTCCCCAACCCAGTCCCAAGAGGGGATCAGACTCTGCTCGCGCAGAGAACCCCGCTGGCCCTGGTGGGGGTCCTGTCCGGGAGTCCTCACCCGCGTGCCTCAGGAAGGGCCCAAGGTGCCGTCGCTCTTGGGGGCTGCAGCGTTATCACTGGCCTGCCATTCCAGGACATTTTATTTTGTTGTTGTTAATATCTTCGAGATTTCTGGTAATAATGTTTTATAAATGATGCTTTCTTTCCTCATGGGCACTTGAAATGCCTTTTAAAGTGATGTTCCTTGGAAAAGTAAATTTGGAGAGGTTTTTTATGAGGTGTTTGCTATCATTAGAATAACCCAGAATTTGCCTTTTCTTGACAGGCTTGTAACGTAATGAGGGAAACATCTGGGCAAGTGGGAACTCTGGGTGATGCCATTTCCCTGAGGAGCCCTTTTTAGAGCACTGTTGTAGAGTTAAAGTGAAGCGGGGGGAAGATCAGATAATTATCCTCGAGTGTTGTCACAGTCTCATCAAAATCTGTTGATTGGTGACTTCAAGATTTTTTTTCTGTCCAGTTATATTTTTTTACATATAGATTAACAAAAGTCTGTGCCTTTAATTATCGTGATAGCTTTAGCAGTCCATGTTTTTGTCATGTTTTGACATTTGTCAAATTGAGATTTTTATATACTTCCCAGCTGAATTGATTCTGCAGTTACGTATTTGAGAGAGCGTGTCTGTACAAGACATTAGGGGAGGAAATTATATCGATTAGAGCAGTCAGTGAAACAGATGGCAGGCGATCCGTTTTTTTATTTTGTAACTTTCATGGATTCCTTCACTAGCCAGAAAATGCTGTGACCTGCTTCAGCAAAGGGGACTCTGGCAGGCAGGTGCTTCCATTCAGGGCATCGCAATAGAGACCTGGATGGGAGGTTTGCACTGGCGCCCTCAGATTTTGGGGCTGAGTGATTTCTTGTCTGTTACCATGGCTCGCACTGAAGTGAAATGCAAAACACTAGTGCATTGCATCCACAGGTAAAGAATCGATGTGGAAAGTAAAACAGTCGGTGCAAGCGAATGGGCATCTTTAAAGTTGTTATTGCTTATACTAAAAAAAAATATTGATGACTTAATATATTTGATATATACGTGTGTGTGTATGATACAGTGAAAGTCTGCTTTATATGTTCAGCAGGCTAGCTCGTCACCCTGTCCTGCCAGAGGTGCCACAAAGTCCCATGTGTTCAGTAGGTGCATCATGGTTTGCCATGTTCCTTTCTTCTCCCCCCCCCCCCCCCCCTTTATTTTTTTCAGTCTTGCTATGTAAAGGATCGTGAGAAGTGATTAGGTCAGTGTTTCAACTGATGGAATTGCATTGACTGAGTTTGTTGCACACATCCTGGCAAACCCAGAAAAAAACTACTCGGTGCAGCAACTGCTTGGAAATGGGTTTTGACAAGGCAAATTTGTGTAAAAACATACTACTGGTAGAGTTAAAGTGTTCATGTTTGTTCCTGACTAATACCAAATGGAGGGTATGGTATTTTAGGATTTGTGCAGTCAGTTTGCATGAATAAAGCAGTCAGCACTTGATCTTATGTGTCTGAAAGAAAATATGAAGTGTTAGTCCCAGTTAAAAATTAAAAGAAATCCAAACAAATGAAGCAAAATCCTAGCATATTCTTGAACCTTATCCCTTAAAGTTGGTTCAGAAAGAATCCTTTCTAATCTTAAAATAATAATGGAGATTCAAGTGCTCTAAGATAAAGAGACTTGTGTGCACGTAGTCAAATTCATAAAGGGAGGAAGAAGAGCTGCTCTTTCTCCCATCCTTGGTCCTACAAATGATGGAAGGATTTTAAGAGGACAGGCTTGGACAATTTACTTATTTATTTATTCATTTTGCCTCTCATTTATGTTTCAAATGCTGAGAGATGAAAGAAATCCAAACAGAACTTCCATCCTAAGATTAAGAAGTTATTCTTTCCCCACTCTTACTCCTCCTTTTGGTGCCCTTCCCTGTGCTGTGCCTGTCCCTGGAGCTCCTGGAACGTTGTGCCCCTGGGGCTGGCTGTAACGGAGCAGCAGTGAGGAGAAAAGTCTGGATGTTCTCTGCCGGTGCTCTTTGGGATGGGTGAGATACAGGCACAGGCTTTCCTCATTTCGCTGCTGCAAAAACAGTCACTGGACCTCTGCCTTACTGCAGTTTTGTTCTGCTGCTAAAATCGGTTTTATGGTAAACTAACAAGTGGGAAATCCAGATTAGAGTTGTAAAATGTCTGGCAGTTTTGAGTTAGGATAGAGAAACAGATTTATTTTTCTTCAATCACATTTTATCCCCTTCTATCTCCACCAAATAATTTTTATTTATTTATTTATTTATTTATTTTTAGTGAGGGTGGGACAGGGAAAATTGGGTGATTTTTTTTTTTTTTTTTTTTTTTTTTGCCAGTGAGAACTTGATTAGGTACAATTTAATTAGCAGACAGAAAGTATTTTGCATTACGTTTTTGAAATAAACATAAACATTTGCGTCTGAAAAAGAGCAAGTGAAGCTATTATTAAGAGATGGAATACTGCTGCTTGGGTATGCTTTTATCTTTTAACCCAGTTCTAAAACTAATGGAAGGCCTTCACATAACATTTGAAAGGTGTTTGGAATACTTGCGATCGTCTAAAATCTCCTCTGCTTTCATTTGGAGAGAAAATAATTCGTCAAAAAGTTTATTCCCATCACTTCTAATTTTTCCATACCAGGCACCGCACACCAAGAAAAGCAGTGTTCCTACCCCAAGACAAATGACCTTGTAGGTGTGGTAACAGAGCCACCAACAACACGCGCCGTAGCACATGAAGTCAGATTCTCCACGGCGCTACTTGCAGCAGAATGATGTTAGCACGGAACTCGGTAGTTGTGCATAAAACTGGAGTCACAAAGGAGAATGCAACGTGGAAAGAAGCGCAATGCTGTGAACAGCTTTTTGCTTCTCATCTCCACGCTGCTGTCCTTGCCCCCTCTCAGTGAGCATGCAGGCAATTACAGCATGTCCGAGACAGCCTCTGAGCCCTACGAAAAGAAACACATTCTGCTGCCTACAAACGTCACTCCCCAGGTCCTGTGAGACATCTTACACGGGTCTGAACTCCTAATTTTCTCCTGAGATCATCAGCTCAACATGACGAGAAGTTTGTGCTGTCTGTTGCCTTTCCTGAGATGTAGTTCTGTGTTTTTAAGGTTTGGGTGTTCCTGCTGCCCCATGTACTGGATTCAGGCAAACTGCAAAATGTTCTCCATTCAGATGCAGTAGCTTACTTCAGCTTTCTGGCTTTCTCAGTACAAGCAGAACTGAAGCTGTTTACTTTGGGAGAGTTTTAGACTGAGCTTTTTAAAGCTTTTTGGAGCTCTGGAGCTTTAGATTCAGTTAGCTCTAATAGGAACTGGTCCTCTAAATCATCTTTGAAAAATTGTTGATTCAACGTTTTGCACTCATGTTTCCCAGACTGCCCCTGGCCTATATAAGATGCTGATAGCTGACTGCACATCATATATTTCGTAACAGCACTAAATCCTCCTTTGCCTTAAGAGCAGTTTATACATTACACAAATGACTTTCAGAGCAGGTGTCTTATGAGTGAAGCAGGCTGATACTTTGAAAACCCAAATCTCTTTTGGTGAGGTTGTTACTCATCACAGAGGATGTTCTGTTTCGTGCTTTTTGACAGTGATAGTAAAATCTGTCTGTTCTCAGCAGGCTTTGCAGTAGAGGTTCTTAGCTAAAACTCACCCTTACCATTAGCATATGTTCTTCCAGCTAGGCACTAAGCCTTACGAATGACTTACACCATGTGCACTTCATTCGCTCATGTCCCAAGGGAGAGAATTATGTGTGCTCTTTAGTGGTTTTGCTAGTGGGCTGTGGCTTGTTCCAGGATCTAGGGGGAAGGAAGGGTGATTAGCTTTACGTGTGCTGCTGCTGCTGCATGTGTGGAAGCAGAGGATAAAGCAGGAAACAAGGGTGAAGGAGTGAGACTGCTGCTCTGAGCAGAGCATTTGCTCTTGTCTGTGGCTCCTCGGAGAGGTTCTCCCACTTGCCAAACCTGGCTACAGGAAAACTCCAGAAAACATTAATTAAGTGTCATTGATTCATTTTCCAGCAAACAAAAGCATCCCTAGTGGAAAAGAGCTGCCACACCTTCAGGGTAGGATGTGGCAAGCCTTTTTAGTACCTAAGACAACTGCTGTAACTTAGAACAGGAACCCAGGAATACTGTATTTAGTTATGGCTGCAAGGAGCACCGTCAGGCAGGTACAAATGTCTCTTTCTACATTAGATTTGACCAAGATGTTTGGATGAGACATATTTTGCTGAACCTCTCTCCAGCTCAACAGCTAACAGTTATTGTACAGCTCATCTTGAGTCATCAGTGATAAATACCTGGCATTAAATCAGAGGGTGCATCTCAATTTTGTCTCTGTCACTATAGCCCAGAGCAGTTTTTTCCTAGTGCCTTATACAGATGAGTCTATTGTATTGTGTTATTTCTGTTTTGAGCAAGATTTGGGAACCTTCTTCCAACTCTTTATAGTATTGGGTTATTTGTGTTTAAAAAAAAAAAAAAAAAAAAAAAAAAAAAAAAAGCGGAATGCACATGGTCTTAAATTCATGCTGGGGCTTTGCTGGGGGGTGAGAGTGGTTAAAGGGAAGCCTGCTAATGTGTGGCTCTGAGCCCTGCAGAGATGGGTGGTTGACTAAGGGTAGTAAAAAGGGTGGTAGGTTTGAGTCTGGTTCCTGAAAAGGTCCAGAGCCTTAATGATGTTCCTTGGTGACAATTGGAATAGAGAGACAAGGCATGGGTACAAAGAGATCCTGGAAGGAGCAGGGCTGGCACTTATGTGGGTTCACCTAATGTGGGCAATCAGCGCTAGCTCTTGAGTAGCTTTTATTTTGCAGCCTTTGTTCATCGTGTAAACAAAAGCCCGTTCTGCGCAGGAAGAACACGGCTAGTCCATCACAGCTATGGCAGCAGTATGACAGCACTACAGCAGTGCAACTACTGACCTTAATTGTTATCTGATGGGCACAGAAATCTCTCCTTTGCTCCTCCTGCTCAGGCTGTTGGTCCTGCCCTTCCCCACTCTGTCCTTCCTCATACCAGCTGTCCACAGAGACAGGAGGCCTCGGCGTGGAGCTCTGCTGTTGGTCTTCACGGCCCCAACAATTTAATCATCGTTTTACTGTCAGGCAGGAGCTGGTCACTGTGTATCCCCTGTGATTTTACCACTCACGTTACGACCTGCTAATAGGTAACCCAGCCCTAGTACTTAGAGCTTCACCACGCTGAGCTTTTCAACACCTTGCTCTGCTTTGCAATTTGTTTTGCTGGGGAGAGATCTGTTTAACCAATTCAGGTAGTATTAAATGTAAATTGGGATCTGTGTTTTGAATTCAGCAGTTGTTCTTTTGTCTACATCTGTATATTGATAACCTCATTGTTCCAAAATGGGGAAAAAACATCTTTAAAGAAAGCAAGGAGCAGTGAAAGATTAGGTGAAAACTCTGGCTGTGTTGTGTTGCAGCATCTGAAAACCTCAGAGAAAGTGAAGTGCAGAGGCTGCCTGTTGCAGAGCTGCCCGACCTCACTTCATGCTCTGTAGGACAGAAGTTCTGTCTGGTTAAGGGGCCGCGCTGTAGTCCTCATTTGGAGGTGAAAAGGCTGCCTGGCTCACATCATCCAGTGCATCATTGCTGAGTGAAGCAGGCACGTTGTGGTACAGTTCTTGCCTTCCCCTGGAAGAAGCCACCTCCTGGCCATGGTTCCCTTGCCATTGAGTGGGGCAGAGCCTGCCCAAGGAAACGCTCGCAGGTCAGTAAGGAAGAGGTGCCCGGCACAGGCCATGCCCCATGCACATCTTTGCAAAGCAGCTGCAGCACAGTAGCCACAGGTTTCTTCTCAAAACATCACTGGTTTTAGTTCTGCTTACTTGGTGCTGAAATGCCCAAATCAAAACGGGGAATGGGCTCCCATGCACTCACCCTGTGTGAGACAGTAGTAGTGATAATGATGCAGACTACACTATCTTGGCCTTCCCACAGGTTTGTAGATATTCATGCTTAATAATTTCCCCCTTTTTTTTTTTTTTTTTCCTTTTTTTCCCCCACAGTATGAAAGTGCACAGAATGCAAGCAATGGTAGGAAGTTGTCTTGCCATTCTCTTTTGATGCTTACATTCTCCTAAGTCATTAAACAATCTTGAAATGCACTCTTACTTAAAATATATATGCAGGCAATTTAGATGTTTTCTTACACAAACATAAACTATAAAATTGAAGCAAGCTACTTTTTCTTTGGGCTTATATCCTGAAAGCATAGTGACAGACAAGATTTAGGGGCTGTGCCAGGTTTAAGTATCGGAGTTGGCTGCTGCACACTTTTCTGTGCATTTTACTGGTCTTCCATGTGAACGCCTGTGGTGATACCCAGCTGTACCTCACTTGTGCTGTTCGCAGTGTTGTTCGGTGCTTGTTTGGCCTGCTTTGCCAGATTCATATCTTGCTCTCTGCCTTAAGACTACACTAATCAAAAGCTCTTTGAGTTGACTAACTTGTGTTCTCCATTAAAGCTGGCTTTTGTAAAGCATTTTTCAGTGGTAGCAGATCTAGGTCAGTGATGCATTTTATTTTTTTCCTTTATTTTTGAAATCTCAACCCAGGCTCTTTGTGGTTGAGATTCTTTTGTTGTTGTTGTTGCTGTTGCTTGCAAACAATGTGTAGTATAATAGGTCTCCAGGCATGAGTGGAGGCTGTAGGCACTGTCACAATGAATAATAAAGTGACAGCTTACAGCAGAAAAATAGAAAGTGCTTTAGTAAGTTGCAAAAGGAAGTATTAAATAATACAGTGCTTACTGTTGCATTGTAATACTATTGTGCCCTCCGGATACTGATTTTAAAAGTTTTGAAGACAGAAAATGCCAGGTTAAAAGTCACAGTTGAACGCATTCAGATGAGTAAGGCTTCCAAGAAATAGAGCAGTGAGCTCATTGATCTGTCCATAAGAGCAGAGCATTTCCAGTGCTGGTGTTTCCATGCACTTTCAATCTGAAATACCAGAAAAAGAAAGAAAACAAAGTAAAACGTAACTTATCATTGTAACAAGTGATGGCTTGCCACAGTGGTCAGTTGTGTGGCAGTATAATACTTGGTGGAGGAGCTGGTGTGGGCGGTACTGGTAAGCTGTTCCTTTATCCTTTTGCCCTTGTTTTTCTGTGCTTGGAGAACTCATAGTAGTGGGGCATATTTTTGTATTTTTCCCTTCAAGCTGGCAGCAGGATGAAAGCAGGCCTGGAGTTGTTCACCTCTAAGCTCTTTTAGTCTAATGACAATTTGGGTCCTTTTCAACTTACGGAGGTGCTCATAAAGATGAGAGAGGAAAATCAGAGAGGAAATCTTTCTTGCGTCAGTCATGGTGAGTCTGGTCCATGTTGAAAGGCAGGAAAAGTTCAAAGGTACCTTGGCTTTTGCATCTCCATGCTAGACCTATGTTCTCAGTGTGTTTAAATTGACCTTGTGCCTCTGACTTTCATGAAGCAAGAGGAGTCAATGACTTGCGCTGGCTGCAGACCCAGCCAAAGTTCCTCTTGGATCTGAATATTTCACAACTCATTTTTTCTAAAGAATTGATATGCATGTAACACACTTAATCTGGACCTCCATCCATGAAGACAAGCTGGGCTTTGGCATGTGGTTTTCTTCTGATTGCAGGAATCCATTTCCATCCAAAATGTTTCTTTGTTAGTTTCATACCCACTGAAAAATCTTGGGCTGTTTTGTTCCGCAGTAGCTCTTCTTCCTCGGAAAGATTAAAATATTGTCTTTGCCTGCACGGCTGTTGAGATCAGCACTTGGAGCAATACCATGAGTGCAGTGTATCTGTATAAACCACCCAGATTTGTCCCATCTTTTTCCATCCCTCTTTACAGTACCGCTCTGAAAAAGCATGGTCCTCCCTTTCTAAGGAAGAGGCACTGGGTGGGTGCTGTCCTCGGGCCCGGTTTAACTTCCAGAAAGCTTCCTTTAGGCATCTGGCCTTTGCATTCCCGTTGGATTGGGTATTCAGGTATTGAATGATGCACACTGTCATTGAAACACCTCTTGCACAAGCCCAGGAAGGCTGAGTGGGAAGCGAGGTCCTTTCCCCAGAAGGTCTGTGCTGTAGGTGCAATGGAAAGGCTGCCAATGGGGCATAGCGTAATGGAAAGAGCAGCAAGGAGGACCTAGTGACAACATGGCTATTGTGGGCACTAGTCTTGCAAAAATGTCAAATAATTTTAGTATCTTTCTTGCCTAAATGTAAGCCATCAACAGGAAATTTTGCCATGATGAAACCAAAATTACTGCACTGGAAGCAGTTGCCTAAGATTACTACAGGTGTAACAAACTTGCTTGGTTTCATCTGCCACCTACATATCGGTGCAGGATTTTAAAACCAACATGAACTTCATCCAGATATACTGTTACTAATCAGATATTTACTAATGCCTTTTTTCACAAATTACCCTAACAAACAAAATGGATTAATAGTTTAAACAGTTTAAAACAAAACCTTCTCATTATGTTGACATAAATTTATTAAAAAAAAAAAAAAATAGAAGCCAGAGCTACCTATAAAACTCCAACAGAATCATCTCCTACATCAATTGAGTTGCTTACACACTCTTTAATTTCATACCAGGAAATTACTTAGCATCTACTTAGTGGTACAGTAGCAATAAAACTGCCTGTGCCTTTAATGTCTGCAGATACAACTCTTATCTGAAAGTGTCCTTTGAAATCACCTCTGTAATCAGCCTGGAGTTGTTTAAGATGCGGTGTATATGTTGGTGTTTTGTGCGGCTGATTTTAAGATTCACTGGCCTGAAGAAGTCTGTAAAGGTTCACTGCACAGAGCAGGCTGTAACAAAGCAGTTAATGATTCTTGTGACATCAGTGCTGCCATTTCAGTTTATTTGAATGACACTGGCATTCTGTCTTAAATATATCACTTTTTATTAGTTTTAGGGTTTTTTGTTGCCTTTTTTTATTTGGAAACCAACTAGATATTAGGCATGGGTATGCATCGTAGCTAAACTATAACCTAGCAAGTCCATGCCTTTTGCACTGCAGAGCACCCAGAGTTTTTCTAAACACGTAACCACAGTGATATTTTTATAAAGGAATGTTCACCTCATGGGATTTTTTAAGGTGTTCTATTTTTTTTTCCAAGTTACGGCTTCACTTTATTGTACATGATGTCCAATAAAAAAGATATATGTCTGTGATTGGACTTTGAAAAAAGGCCATGGTGCCTATTCCATTTAAAGGGAATGAAGTCAAGCAGTAAATTTGCTGGTCGCCCTTTTCATATTGACTGTATCTCGGCCAGCAGTTGGTCTTTGATGTTGTAACAATAGAGCAAAAGCAGAGGAGGAGGAGGATTAGGACCTCCATAATATAAAAACAAGTCTGCATTCATCGTGATTTTTACAGAGCACAGTCCATGTCTATTGGAGGTTTGCAGTGGTCTGCAGAAGAGTGCAGCAATCTTAACATTTGCAGGTGGTTTACAATTCATCCATCATTTCTACTACCATCTCCTCTTAATTCAGAGTTTGTTTAGGCTTTCAGCATTTAACTTTTTCTGTCATCTTATTCGTTCCTACAATAGGAAAACAGATGTATGTCAGAATAGAGCTTCTGGAGTATCATTTTCCTTTACAGGGATTGATTGTCCTGTTATTTATGAAAGGCTAGCTGCAGCTGGCCAATAGAGTATCTATTCCTCATCTTGTGCTTTAAAGCCCAAGCTTTTATTGGGAAAGAATAGAGGGGTTGATATGTCTATGCTGAACATTTGTGGAAATACATTTCAAAAGGGAACCTAGGGCAGCCACACTATGCCTGTGTCTTCAGATGTTCTGGAACAATAGCACCAAAAGTTTCAAATGAACTCTTTAGCCTGATAGAGCCCTGGAGCTTTTGATATGCATTTAAATGGTAGCAGTGCTAGCTCCCACTCTTGATCAAAACATGCAGGAGGAAAAGGGTCATCCATTTCATGAAAATGCATAAGGTAACGACACTAAATGCTGGTGAGAATAGGTAGACTTTGAATTGTGGGAAGAGCTTGGAAAGAGCTGAATAATATGCAGTGCACCATTGTGGCGTGCACATAACCTAGGGGCAGTGAGACGCAGGGTGCACCGGGTGTTCCCAGTGACGCTGTGGTGGCGCAGCAGCAGCAAGCCCGGTGCAAGGGGATCAGTGTCAGAAGCCCAAAGGTAGCTCTTAAGAGACCATCTATGGATGCGCCAAGTGAAGTTGCTTTACTGCACCCAATCCTAGTGCTTCTGGCTTAAGGAATGACCCTGCAGTGTCCTGACTAGGCACAACACCTGGAAGCTTCCCTACCAAAGACACCTGGTCCAAAGAAGTGGGGGGAGGAAGATGCCAATCTGTAGTGCATTTGATATCTTAGGACTTGATTTCGGGTTGGATTCTGGGCCTTCTGGGTGTCCAGATGAGACCTGTAAGCCCAAACTCATGAAAAAGTCTCCAAGCACTCCAAGGACTCAGTGGATACCAAATGTACAGCTTTTCAGTGAGGGAGCTGGTCTTTTATTTAACATCCACCACAATGGCCATTAAAAAGGTAACATCTGGTGCCGAAAATACACACATGGTATTTCTGTGCTCTGCTGTATGTCTCCTTCATCAGGCCCAGATACAGCAGTGTCTTAAGCTGTCTCTGCTTTCCCCAAGATGCCAGCTGATGAAAGCAAACTATGTGAGGCTCAGCCGGCATCAGATGGGAGCTCTGGGTAGTTAGAGGCATCGCTGGATTTTCAAAGAGTTTGCCCTTGAGGGATCAATAATTCTGAAAAAGCTGCTGAATTCAGTGGCAGTGAGTTTGATTCTTGTTCTTCTTTGATCTGACATTCATGGCTTTTTGAATAATGTAAGGCATGGCTGCTTTTCTCACCTACCCATTCTTCTTTCTTCTTCTCCTGCCTGTCTCTTAAAAGGATCTTTTTTCTTGTATTCTCAGGAATACAGCTATCACAGTCCTTACATCAAACTAAAATGAGCTAATTAGTTGCATAACATCAGAGCAAGGGCCAGTTTAATATCACATCTCTGTTTTTTGTTTGTTTGGTTGGTTGGTTTGGGGTTTTTTGTGTGTGTGTGTGTGTTTTTTTTTTCCTCTATTCCATTTAAGTCATTTGACAGTAAAATCCAAGAGGAGACTGCAGCCGAAATTGTGCATTTGCACACATATGGAATAAGTAGGGGAAAAAGTTGTATATGCCAATTCCCCAGCACACACTGCTGCTGTTGGTAAAAAAGAGCTACAGTTACACTGCAATTGGGTTATAAACCCCGTAATACTCCCATGACAGTCATCGCAGTTTACTGGTAAGAACCATATGAGGAGAGAAGACATATACTTATCTCCCTAGCACAGTTAAGTAGCTGGGAGCAAGTTCTGTGCCACAGCCTACCAGGAAATGCTCTTCCAACCTGCCCTGCACCGCACATGCTGCGGACACTTTGGACTCTCCCTTTATGCAAAAGCAGTTCTTCCTCCCTGGGCGTATCATCTAGGGTCACAGCTCCATTCCTCTAACGGGGGAGGCTAGGATATCTCAAACCCAGGCTGCTCATCTTTCCTCCTCTACCTAGCTGCAACATCTGGCTGCTGGTGCTAGCCTAGGGATGGTTTTGGCCAGCTCCCTGTGGTTTATTGTCAGTGGCATCTGGGTGGCTTCAGGCACGTGGAACGATTATAGCAAGTTTGAAAAATAAAACCATTTTCTAAGAATAGCCTAGAACTAATCAGCGATCGTGGGGTGGGGGGAGACAGAAATGAAGATATTTTCTTTTCACGTAAGTGTCAGATTCAAAAGCATCTGCCTTGCTCAGTGCATGTATGGTATTCATTTCCTGTCTGCAGTCTATTGGAATGCCCCCTGAGTCGTTTGAAATTGAAAATCGAGTCATGCTTCTTTAATCAGCTCTAGGAAATAGTCCCCCTCCCTTACTATTCTCACAAAATGTATATATACATGCATTGAATTTATAATATAAAAAGCCCACATTTCTCTCCAGGGCAAATCCTTTCTCTCTCATCTCTTAAACAGGGAAGGGTCCTCACATTGTCTTGTCATGGGGCTGCGCATCTCCTTGCTTCCTCTTCTTCCCCATCATGTCACTGGAGGGAGGCCTTTCTCTTGTCTATCTGCTTCCCCTCCTTTCTTTCCCTTGCTGTCATTAGGGCAGTTCACAGCGATGTAGAAAGAGGGCACAATGCCCGCTGATGCCTTGACAGGCAAACACAACAGTTATCGCCCTGCGTGTGCAGACGCCATTTATGCTAACGACTTCCAGTTGCTCGTGTATCAGTCCCCAGCATCTTCTGACGGAGAGCCTACAGCAGCACCCCCAGCCTCAGAAGAGCTCTGTGCTGCAGGAGCAGAGGTGCACGGTCCCGAGGCAGCCGCTCGGGTTTCTGCTGCTGTTTCTCTGTAAGCCCCTGGGTGTAGTAACAGCCCCTTCTAGAGAGTTTTGTAGGACATATATTTGGGGCATAGGTATTGAATATAAACAAGCGCTGCTTTTCCTCTGCCTTCACCCTCTAACTTCCATCAAAATAAAAACTCGTGTTGGTGGGGAGCGCAGCTTACGGAGGGTCGAGTAAATTATCTCACAGTGCTTCGATGGCATGTGTGTTTTGAGCATCAAGACCAGCGACTTGTGTTTTTTCAGGCACAGAAGTAGTATTGCCAGAAGCACAGGAAACATCATGTTTTTGGAATATAGCACTTGTCTGCTTTCTTGCTTTCCCGTTATTAGCTTTTGCTTATGTGATGAAGTCATCATGTAACTTTTGGTCCACAGGGACTAAACACTTTCTAGTCTCTAAAAACATCTGCCAGCTAGCACAGCCAAAGTCACAGACACTTTTGAAAGCATAGGGTGGATATTCAGTGGCATATAAGAGGGAGACACAGAGGCTGGGAATAGCTGTTTCTTGGAAACTTAACAGCTGAAGGCAACTTTGAAAATTGAAAAGGTTTCAAGTAAGGTTACTCTTTTGGCTAGGGAGAGATGAAAACTTCATTTATTAAAGTTGGTTCACCTAGTGAAATCCTAGCTACAGTGATTTAGTGGAATAAACTTGCAAAAGGACCTAGTTTTAAATCCATGAAAATAATTTCAGATGTATGTTTGTTCTCTTTCATTTACACTGACTTTTTGTTTGCTGGCCTGCAAAGCCTGACCAAAAAGTTGTATACAAAAAGTATTAATACTCTGGATATCCTTTACTTTTGTGGTTTTGATTACAGCTTAAGGCAGTTTCCCATTCTCTTGGAACTGTGTGTATAAATTAAGATACAGATTTAAAATGATGACTTCAATTAAATTTAGCCATGGCATAAATGGATTCTGTTTAAAACTATATTATGCTACTGATTTTATGCAAGGATTTAACAAAGCCCAAACGAATCAGTACTTTCAGAGAATTTGCATTTTGGCATCACAGGTTATAGGAGTGAAAGAGTTCGCTTACTCTTCAGATGTGCATTTGCCTGTTCGACCGCTAAATCAATGAGTCCTGCATGGAGAGCTCCAGCCAGGCGGTGATTACGGGGAAGATCACCAGAGTCACGAAGAATAACTAAAGGTTTACCACCAGCTTAGGCAACTGAAATACTGTTAACTTCAAGCAAAACTTGGCACTGGTCATCTGTCAAAGCCCTACATAATTTTAATTCTGTGCACTTAGCTGTCTCATGGATGGCTAAGTATCTGCTGAAGAACAAAGCATCAGTGTGTTCTGCGTTAGAAAAATTTGCTAAAGGGCCTCTGTTTTTTCCTGCAGACATTGAATTGTAATCACCATCAAGTCCATTTTATTATCAAAGTGTTTATACAAACTGGCAGGTCTTCACCTCTAAGTTGAGCCATACTGTTTGTATTTTCCAGCTGAAGGAAAACACGAAATACAAGCAAACAACAGAGCATGAAAAATAGCTGTGCTGCGCAATGTGTGTCTACAACATGTAGGAAAAAATTGCCAGATCTGAGTATAACATGGTTGGTTTTCTCCTTGAGCTCTGAGGAAAACATTATTGACTGCCAGAGCAGTTCGGCTCTGAACCCAGTGTTTAGTAATGCTGTGGAAGAGACTGGGAGGCTGGTGAGAGAAGTTCACCAGACAGAGGCCGAAGAAAGGATGGACCAAGGCTTGATGATTGCAAGCATATGGAGGCCGTTTATTCAGCCTCAGCAAGGAAGGAATGGCAGTAGGGCTTTTCTGCTGCAGAGAGTACTGCCGTAGTGTTGGGCGTGTGCCTCAGAAGAGTGGTCTGGGACTTACTGGAGCTTAGGTGGGAAGGTGGCCTCAGAGCCACTGCCCCTGCATCCCTGCAGTCATAGCATAATTCTCGGTTGCGTGCTCAGCTCTCAAGATTTTCTGTGGAACTAGGAGGTTAGAATTTTCTAGTGGAAAAAAAAAAAAATCAAAAGCTCTGGTTCTGAGATGAGTGTGCCCAGATGCTTTGAGGTGCTGCTTCTGCTGTACACAGCTCCCAAAGAGCAATCTCA
Organism: Oxyura jamaicensis; assembly: GCF_011077185.1. Lineage (NCBI taxonomy): Eukaryota > Metazoa > Chordata > Aves > Anseriformes > Anatidae > Oxyura > Oxyura jamaicensis. The sequence continues at coordinate 7,236,681 of NC_048895.1, forward strand.
GCATGCACCAGAAAACCAGCAGCAGTAGGGCACCCCCAGCTACGTAACTGTGCTCCCGCTGGCACCCAATGTTTAAACTCCAGCAGTGACTGCGGATCACCCCTTCCACTCTGAAGTTCTGCTGTCCTATTACAACACTGTCTGCAGCTCCTAAAACTCCTGTTTGTCACAGAAACAAAATCAAAAGCTCCATGGCCTCTGCAGCTAATGCATCCCACAGCAGTGCCCTATGGGATGCCTGGGTTGGTGTCTCCATAGCCATCTAGTCATACGTGCAGGTTAAAGAGAATGGGATACGATGTCATTTTACTAATTTTTCTAGACTGAATTGAAATATTAAAAAATAGACCACGCTAAACAGGCCTTTCTTTTTAGCAGCTATCAGCAATTCATCTTCTGTATGCACAATGCTTAAAACAGATGACAGGTTTTGCAGCCACTTTGTGAGAACGATTGTGTACTTGCATGCCAGAATAGTCCATTTAAAATGATTTATGAACAGCGATTATCTAAAATGGGCTATTAATTACTGCATCAATTAATTTATGTGGCTTGCCAAAGATAAGTCTTTCACCTCACTGACAGTTGTGAACATGAGGGACAAGCATGCTTTAAGAAAAATGGGAGTGTTTCAGAAGCTGGGTGGTTGATGAGCCACACCTCTGGTGTGACTTCTGGAGGTGGGAGCTGTCAGTCACTCCTTGGAGCGAAGGGGAGCTGCGAGGCTCAGCGCCACCACAGAAATTAAGTATCAGCCTAAGAGAGCTGCCTGTTTTATAAGAAAGCCACAACAGAGCTAAGAAGAGAACGTGGGTCTCCTGACTGCCTGGACTATACGTGGCATTAATCATAAAATAAATTTTCCTCTGTGTATCTCTGATAATGCTTTTCAGCTGTTAGCTGCACTGTCTGCTTACCCAACACTGTCCTCATACGTCTTTGTGCTAGGTCATGTGCTGCTTACACTCACGATATAAAAAGTAAATAAATAAAACCCAGGCGTTAGATCACCCAAGTTCACTACAGATCTTGGATCTGCGGAGGTGAAATTCTCCTGCGGTATCCCAGTGCATTACTCAGCCTCCCCAGATGGGTTAATTTTAAAGTGATCATTTGGCACTAACCTGGAAACACACGACAGCCTTCAAAATCAAAACAATCTGTTTAGGCAGGTGGGAAATGAAAACAGCCCTAATGGCTATAATGATTTTCTGTGAAGGCCCCAGGCCTCATTTTGTCTCTGATAGCAATATAATCTTTTATAGCGTCTGTGAAGTTTCCTAATAAAGAAACGTTCCTCATTGCTGGTGGTTGAAGATGCTGTACAGGTGCATCATGAAAGTGCATTGACATTGACAGACTGTTGGGTTTCAATTCAAGACCTCTTGTCAAGATCATTTTACAAGATATTTCAAAGGAGTATACAAGAAATAAAAAATAATAATTAAAAAAAAAAAAAAAGGCAGTGTAGCAGGGATTTGGTAATAGATTCCCTTTCTGTCTGGGAGTTGTTAGGGTTATAAGCTGCATCAGTTTTCCCAAATTCTTTCAGCTCCATAATTAGCAATGCTTGCAAATGTGTCCTTAGCTTGGGAAGTGGGGAGCAAGTGAAAGAAGGTGAGTAAGAACTATGAAAGATAAAGAGCAGCTCCTACAGAAGGTTTTCTGTAGGTCCAGCCATTCCTCACCTATTCCCTGTCTTGGTTGTTTTTCCAGAACTAGATATGGGATTAAAATAAAGGGGAGAGGAAGGAGATGGATTCCTCACTTGCTAAAAATGCAGGGGACTTCCCTTTTACCCTAGTAGCATATTTTTAGAAGTTCCAAATTCTGTTTAGTTATCTCTGGGAAAGAGAAACAGTGCACTTCCCTGCAGCTCATGTCTAACATGATAGAGGTAGAAACAATAAGGCAGCAGTGGACAGAGCTAAAATACCCATTTAATTATTGAAAACTTAAACTGCAGTATCAGGTAGGAAATTTTACCTGCATGCAGAGTTGTATCTTGCTGCCTTAAACCATGCCATGGTGTAAGTCCCACTGGGATCACCAGCTTCTAAAGTTATCCTCACAAAAGCCCTGTGAATTGTTATTCTTTCCTGGTTTATAGGTAGACACAATTACATCGATATGTGGGATTTTAAACCAAATTGGAGTGACTTCATCAAGTCTCATATCAGTCCATGGCAGAGATGGGATAACGATGCTCAGGGTCTGCTTTATTTTTTCTTGCACGGCCCAACTCATCTGTCACACTCCACCCTGTACAGCTTCTGCCATGAAGGAGATGATAGATAGCACATTTTATCTCTGTGTTCTCTTTTCTAATGTATTTTAACTGTGCTCCCCATTTGACAGTTCCTCACAGAGCCTAAACCCAGCAGACAAGGGGCAGCTAATGATTGCCGCCCCTTTTTCAGTGATGACTATGGCAGGGTGTGTGTAACACAAACAGCATGACAGATTCTCTCTATAGGGTTTATTTCAGTGCCTTGTCACACGGCTATGAATAATGTGTTCCTGCCCTTATATACTGTCCACACTTAGAATGCTCAGAAATCCTAAGCTGTTTTCATACTGGGGACTTCCATAAATATCTGATCCCACAGGGACGGCAGAATTGTGGCTGACAGCAATTATGAGTAACCCCTTAAAGTCATCCTAATGGAAAGTTTAAAAGTTATGAATAATCCTGTTAAATGAAGGGAAAAAAGTGATTTATCTTAAAATATTTAGAGCAGATGCATCATTTGAGCAAGAAACCAATGATGTGCCTGATTTAGAAATGTTATAACTTCAAAGAAACTGAGTCAGTAGTTCAGAATGAAGTGATACTGCTTCTGAAGCAAGGGAAGCAACCCCGCTTTCCCAAAAGCAATCGGAAATACAAATTGTGTACACCCAGAAATAAATAGCGTGAAATAAAAGTCTGTGAAATAACTTAGAAATAAGAAGAGAAGGATAGCCCTCCCCAGGTTTTCAGCTGTTAACGTTGGAACACAAACACTGCTTGCTTTCTTCAGAAGGCATGCTGGCACTGCAGTATGGACACACTTTTCCCTGCTGGGCTGGCCTTGGAGGATCCTTCGTCTGAGTTAGTGCCGTACACAGCGAGCCCATCTTCTGCTAGTCAGGTGCAGTGCACACTCACCTTTATTGATGGCAGCCTCTGTTACCTTCTTACCAGAAATAAGCATTTCTAGTAATGTAATTACAGACGGGCTCCACGTTCTCCCCAGCACAGTCTGCTCTCGAGCTGTGTCTGGGTTGGAGAAAAAGTGGCGGCAGGGTGACCTCATGGCTCTCTACAGCTGCCCGAGGAGGTGACATGCAGAGGGCTGCTCCGGTCCCTTGCTGGTAGGCGATGACAGGACGTGTGGTGGCAGCACAAAGCTGTGTCGGGGAGGGTCAGGCTGGGCGCTAGCAACAATTTCTTTGCCGTGAGGGTGGTCAGACACTGGGACAGGCTTCCTAAAGAGGTGGTTGATGCCCAAGCCTGTCAGTGTTTAAGAGGCATTTGGACAATGCCCTAAATAATACGCTTTGACTTTTGGTTAGCCCTGAAGTGGTCAGGCAGCTGGACGCAATGATCTTTGTAGGTCCCTTCCAACTCTAAATTCTGAAGTTGTTTTTCACGGTCACTGCCATTAGAAACGTGTTACTGATGTTGAACCAGCGCCTCCTGCTCCTGTCCACCCTGAAGATGCAGAGGTCCATCTCCTTCCTCACCGCAGCAGCCCTTGGCAAGGGGCAGTTTTGGTGTCCCCTCGGTTTTCCTTTCTGATGTTCAGCATCCCCAGCTCAGTCAGGCTGTAATTAATGACAGTCCCTGCCCCAAGCAGCTTGGTAGTAGGCCCGATCAGCCTGATGTCATTACTTCGCCATGACAATTTTCTAACCAACTCCATGTGATATTCCATCTGTTTGACACTATTAAAAACTTTTTTATATAGCCCGTATTATTGTAGTTGCTGAGCTCCCCACAAACATCACAGTGAGGAAGGGAAGTGCTGTTATCCCCACCAAGGCACAGACAGACCGTGACCTGCCGAGATCACACAGCAAGTCTTATCAGGGAATTAAACATAGGGCTCTAAAGCCCGTGGCCAGCACTCTAGCTGTACGGTACGTTCATGCAGAGAATCAAGATGCTCCTGAATGTGCAAGCAAATAGCAAAAGCATGGAATCGTATGTGAGAATTTTATTATTTTTTAATAAAATCTCACTTTATTTTTAATAAAGGCAAGATTATGTGCATGATATCCCAGGGGAAAAAAGAAAAAAAAAAAAAAAAGTAGTTTAAAACACCACTTTTTTGGTTCCTGTCTGAAGTGATTTAATAACGGTGCAATTACTCCTTGTTGGTGGTCAGGCATAGCTGAGAAGCCATTTAATCCTCATGCACCAAGAAGTCTGAAGTTAAATTTGGTTTGATAAGTGTTAAGTTAAAGCACAAACATGTAGGTAAGAACCCTAAAGTGAGCTAAGTGGCCCTCAGTTTTATTTCCTAGAGCTTTCAGCCATGGGATTTTCTTTTCACATTAAGTAAGGTGTGTGTTAATGGATGGCCCACCAAAGGCATCCCAAAGTCTTGCCTGGTCTGTAGCAAAAGGCAGCATTGCTGTTTTGGCCTTCAAACAACACAGTTAGGAGCACAAAGACTTCTACCACTGCATGCGATGTTTAGTAGCCTTTTGGTACGCTCAGAGCGTAACTATTCTCATCATGAAAACACCAAGAACACATTAATGCTGCAAAATCTGATTTTTGGTCTTCTCTACAAATGCAGTGCAGTGAGAGGGGGAGAAGAGAAACACCTTAGCTTTTGCTTGAGATTTCGCTTAGTCCCGGATTAACTCTTAAACCTTGATTTATTTAACTCCCTGAATATCTTCCTGTAATGTGCACAGATTACACTGTAAAATCTCTTCAAAGGTCAATTTAGAACAGTCTGAGCAAATAAACACAAAATAAAAGAAAAGGCACTGGAACTGCTGTGTATCTGAGACCTTAACAAAAGGTATGCTAGCTTAATTTGAGCCAGGTGAGCTGAATGAAGATTGTGTTTAACCAGATATGCTGGCAAAAATATGCTTCAGAAGAGCCAGAACCACATGTGGCCATTCCACTTTAATTGTGCTTGTTTTAAAAGATAGGTCTTTAACATTTACCCTATCCATGCTTGCTGTATCTTTATGAACTGAAAATAAAAGCTCCCCAGGCAGTCATACTAAGACCTCAAACCTAAATTTTTTCAGCTGAGTCAAAAGCAAAACCTGTGTTGAATCTGCCCTATGCATTTCTTTTTTTTTTCTTTTTTTTTTTTTTTCACTTGTCTGCCTTTTTTTTTTTCCGAGTCCCCAGGCCAGTCCTAACCCAGGGAGAGAGTGTTTTGATACTAAATGTATCTCCTTGGTGAGGTCAAAGGCAGTGGCAGCAGTGCTACTGGTTCGAAGGCAGCCTGCTGTAATAAACTACAAAACCCAAAAGTACGCACAGCAATAACAAAAGCATTAACCGCTGACCCACAACTCGGTGAAATTCAATCCCACCATTAGGCAAACATGAAAATGAGATCCCAGAGGAAGGAAGGTTCAGATGTTCAAGACCAGAGAAATTGGGTGAGGAAGACAGACAACTAGATGGAAGTTGCTGCAAACTGAGAGAGAAGCTGCCAGCTCAACACAGTAGGATCTTTTAATACCATAAATTTCAGCGAGAACTTAGCAGCGTTTTTGCTCCACTCTGGAACAAACCAAACTGAAATGCTTAGTGGCAAAGATATCCTTCCATCATTTTAGGGATGTGTTTAATCTGATACAACTTCATTTCACAGGGATTGCTTCAGATCTTCATGTTTCCAGATTTGCTTTAATTAAACGTTTGTGTCAAAGTGCAGGTGTCACTGGAAAGCTGGATCGTTCCAGGAACCTGAAAGCACCAAGCACCCAAGTCTGACTCAGTTTTATCTTGTGTCAGACGGTTACGGATTTGCACCAGTGTAACTGAGTATATTTCAGTGAGAATCTGGTGCCAAACTCATGACACCATAGAAAAAAAATACATAGTAAATCTCATATGTTTAAGAAAGTAGTGGTGGGTCTGGATGCTCTAAGGATTTCTACCTGCAGTCTGCAGCCATCATAAGCAGGAAGCTGTGGATGGGGGTACTGGCAGGACTGCACCTCAGTTGTTGTTATAGTGCGTTGCTTTTTTTTCCCAGAACACACTTACTGCAGATGACCATTCTCCTGAAGACAGCTTTACCCTGAACCCCGAGGACAGAAGAGAATACCCTGATCTCCAGGCTGCCCACCGGCCATTCCCTAAGCAGCGATTCAGGCAGGAAAACGGGCACACGTCCTTACAAAGAGATGGACCCAGATCTTTCCTCCTGGATCTCCCAAACTTCCCTGACCTGTCAAAAGCAGATATCAATGGGCAGAATCCCAACATTCAGGTACAATTTTTTGTTAGCATGTGATGTTTTATGAAGCTACACAAGATCATTTTACTGAACCAAGTGACCTTTCAACCTGGCTTCCATGTCTTGCAGTCAGTTCCCTGCCTCTCTACCCAAGAGAGATTATATGTACTCTCTGTCTGAATGCCCAGATTTCAGTGTTTTTTTTCTGAATTTCTCTTTGGATATTGTTGATTGCAGAATGTAGATATCAATATAGACCTAATTATGATATTAAAGCCATCTTTGCTTTTGCATTTTGGAATATATTATCTTTGATATTAAATGGGTATTTTAAATTCTGTTTTCAACTCTCCATTGTAAAATTTGTTTATGAAAAAATTCTCTTTTAGCACGCTGTTATAAAATACAACCATTCCCAAAGGTTTTAAGAAAGTACGTCTTTAACTTTCATCTTAAAATATGGTCCTCTGGATGAAACTAAGACTTAATTTCTGCAGCAGCTGCCTGGAATAAAAAAAAAAAAAAAAAAAAAAAGTTGTCTGCAAAGAAACTTTGTTGTATGTTATCCCTCAAACTATTCTTGGGCTTGGAATGGCCTCTTGCAAGCCACTTGCATCTTAAAACTTCAAGGATTAGAAAGAGGAAAAAATGAGTGATTTGGTTTTAATTCAGAGCCTTAAAGCAAAATTGGCATTAATAAGCAGTCTTTTTTAACCAAAACAATAAATTGAAATGTTGTTCTGCCTAAGATGTGCTTATAAAAACAATACACTAATAGAACTAGTATTCTGGTTAAATAAATTCCTGGCTTCTTATAGTCCCCCAGCCCACAAAATTACCATCCTTTTGATATGTCTAAGAAGTACATACATAAAGATATAAAAGATCTATTCGTGAGAGAACAAGCTGTCTCAAGTCAACGCTCCATTACTTCATAGATGGCTTGCAACGTTAAGAAGTCTAACAGCTTTGGATCAAGTGCAGGTCCAACACTCGACAGGCCAAGGTAGTAAACATGTTCAACATGTGGTGCCTGTATGCATCCCGCACGCTGGGAGAAGCCTTCCAGAAGGCCTTAGGAAGGGAAGGTGGGGAAGCTGTAGGGGCCCCAGGTTGTGGCAGGCGGTGAATAGTGTAACATCGCCATTTGAACAGTATGTAAACCACGGAGGAGGACAGGAGGAAACAAAATCCTTCTCTGATTCGTGACAGCATTTAACGTTTAGACCTAGGGAATAGATAAATGAGTGGAGGATGGAAACATTTCCCTGGCTTGTCTTTACAGTAACTGCTTCTGCTATGAACTCTTTTTCCACCACCTGATGCTGGAAATGTGTCAGCCAACTAAGTCAGCAGTTTTGCTGGACTCTGAGAACTAGAAAGCCTAGTCCTGTAAATTGGAAAACATTGGGCAACATTAATAACAGAGCTCTTACGCACAAGGATCAGCTCTTTCAGAAATAGACTCCTTACGTTCTTCTTTAGTCTGCTTACTCTGGTGCATATGTAGGGATTTACAGGGCTTCCTGAAGTTCCCGGTTGACTGTCCTACAGCAGTTCAGGCATTACAGAGACAAAACTGCCATACATTCATAAGAAAGTCAATTAAAGTTTATTTCTTTGCTTGAAGGTTGTAAAAGGTGATCTGCTCTTTTGGGGAAAAATAAGATGTATAGTGAATTCTTGCTCATTAACCAATACTTTACTTATCTGAATGGAAATAATGACACTTGTTGACTTGCAAATTTCTCATCATCTGTTTGGCAAGTGAAAGCAGAATCAATACTCATTTTTCTTTTTCACAATGGCTTTGGGCTCTGTAAGTTGCAGTTCTGAGGGTGTTAACTGAATAGCCTTCATAGGACAGTGATACACAGGATGTGATTTCACAATCATGAACCAAACATCTATGGAGATCTATTATGTACTTGCATCGTAATATACAGCATGGTTGCATTTTGAATGATCACTGCTGGGTAAGCAAGAGGATACAAACTCAGTTTCTGCTCCAGCTAACATGGTTTGACATCCCTGCTGGCTTTGTATCCAGCCCTCCACGTGCTATGTGCCGTCTAGAGACAATTTGTGTGGCTTCTTGGGAAGAGGGGCACTGTCTGCTCCAGAGGACAGCCACCAACCTAGAAGGTGTCAGCTCACTGCCAGACCAGGCTCCTGCTTGCAGTTAGAAGAGGACAGGAACATGTGAGTGGACATAGCAAGCAGTAAGTGGAAAAACCATTAGAGGCAGCTGGTGAAACAGCAGCAGGGGGCTGGCTGTGAGACATCGAGCCAGCCTCTTGCCTCTTTATGACAGGAATCAGGAAAAAGGTGACCCTAATATTACACAGTATCGCAGTGCTGTGAAGTCCATGGTACTGTAGCAAATGAATACTTTGTGTCCCAGGATTTGGTTGAAAAGGAGAAAAAAAACAACTGTGTGTTAATCTAGTACAATGGCCACATTTACCTCTCACGGACCCCACATCCTCTTTGCTCTTTACTACTACAAGTCTGTGTAGACCAAAAATAACATTTTAAAGGGAAATTGTACCTGGAAATTTTAAAAACCTAATAAACAGATGTAAAAAATCAGCCCAAGAAAGCAAGTTGAAAAGATACTCTGGTGAGTTTTCTTTATGACCATTCCTTCTCCGGTTTCCTGCAAGAAGGTAATTGCTGTATCATGCCCTAGCTGTGTTCTCTTTCAGGGAGGAAGTGGTGGATATCAGAACACAATCACGGGAATTCAGAAAATTAACATGTCCCTAGGCTACTACTGTGTTTATCAGGTGATAACCAAATATAAGTATAGTGGACTGTCTTCTACAAAAACCTCAGGAGTGATAATCAGAGCTGCAGTAATGCAAATACTGTTTGACTCTATCCATGCAAGACCAGGATGACACTGGTCATTCTATGGTGCTCCAGCCTTGTTAAATCTTGCATTGTTTCATGGAGAGTTTTATGCTTTAGCAGTACTTTTACACTGGTTGTTTGAGAGTAACTGCAAGGGCTGCTGTTGTGCAAAGGAGGGCTGTTTGGTTTGAGGTATTTGATTTTCTTTTTCTGTCATTTCAACTATTCTGTCAATGCATGGAAGGCTTCAGCAAGAGAAGATGATTATGGAAACTGATCACACCTTTTCTCTGGATTTCCTCACACGAGGAATACCCCTTTTGTGTAGGTTTGCACTCATCTGGCATAAACTAGCTGAGGGATGCTATGAAGACCTTGTAAATGCAGGGTTGTTCAGAGAGGACAGACTTGTTCTTACTTGTTCTAAGTAACACAATAAATCCATGTGGGGGATGTATAGGAACCTGCTTATTTTCCATTTCTGATGTTTTTTTCTCATCTCTTCCAACCAGCCTTCTACAACCTCTCAGCTCTCCTTTGAGACCCTGAGCCCTGTGTCTTCCACGTTCCTGGCCATTCCTCTGTTTGGAAGCTGATGCCTTGTCATGCAGTTGAACTTTTTCCCATGACTCCCCTCTTCGCTTTTCACTCCTGGTTTCTCAGGCTTGTTTAGGTCGAGCGCTGCTCTCTGTTGTCCCACTGCTTTGCTGCTTTCCTAGCAGTGCTGGGCACCTTGACAAATGAGAAGAAAATGGAAAACTCCCTATTGTTTATCAAGTGAAAGCTTTTTGTTGATATTGATCCATTTTGGAGAACTTGAATCTTGACCAAATTTCACAATCAGTATACGTGAAATACAACTGGGTGAGTTCTAGCAGTGATGATTGACAAGATGGATTCCAAGTAGAAACAGAGTTAGGTAATATTCCTGGCCTAAAAAATGTGTTGATGTGGCCTGGAAACTGAACTAGAAGAGGATATGATTAAACCTGTTTTGATTAGTATCCTCACTGTGAATTGTGGCATTGATAATAACTGATAGGAGTGATTTTAAGGCAGAAAAAGTTAACGCTGCCTGCTTGGTGACATGTTGCATGAGGCCTGTGAGCCATATTCACCAGTCATACTACACTAGTGCTGCGTTGTTAGCTTTATTTGTTCTGTTTGATATCTACTCAGTTTCTACTTTCTCTTAAAGAAAGATTTTAAAAGCTCCACACAGAACCACTAGGAAGATATGGAATACAGAAGAGCAAAGGCTGTAAGATCTGCTTTAAAAAATAACCGCAGACTTCAAAGTAACTCTTTTCCAGGTTCATCAGTACCCATTCCCCTCACCTCCACGTATCACATGTAGTTTTAATTAGATTAATTTAATTAAATTAATTAATTTTATTTTATTAGATGTGTCTTTAAGATAACCTTTATATTTGTCATTTGAAGCTGCTGGCTTCACTGCACTGGAAAGCAATGCCCTGTCAGTATTGTCACAAAAAGGCTCAGCAGTATCTGTAATACTCAGCTCTGAACAGCACTTCTCATCCCTAATCTAGCCCAGTAAGAATTGGAGGGCTCCAGTAGGCAGCACTCTGTTCTTGTAATGCTTCTAAGGCTTAATTCTTTGAGATAGTAGCAGCACAATTGTCCCTGTCATCAAACTAAGATGTAGAAAAGCTGAAAGTGCATGTTCATTTTCTTGTTGCTCGGGCTGGGTCTGTACTGGGGAGAACTCGCTGCTCCAAAGACCATCTGCCTGGCCAGTCTGTCTGCTTCGCCAAGCTTGCTGCAGCACCAGAGCACAGTGTAGCCACACCAGGAACTAACTAGTCCCCATGGTGAGCTGGAGGGGTTAGTCTTGGCAGAACAGGGTGCCAGAGGGCCACGCTTAAATAGCTTTCAATACAGAGCTGTTACCTCCGCGTGTCATGGTGAAACAGGGGCTCGTCACAGAGTGCAAAACTCAGAGCTGGGCTTGGGACCAGAGTTTGAATTGTGGGATTCAGTTAAGCCCATCAGAAAGTGCAACTAAGAGTGAGAACATATAACACAAATGTTACATTTTGAGTCATGTTGTATTCTTAAATGCCAGCAAATTTCAAGGTCCTTCACTTTCCTTCCAACTAGTCCAGAAAGTGTCATGACATAACCAGGAGTAACGCGGTATCACTGCTGATACCATTTTAGCTGAATTGTTACGTGGTGTAAACCTAAATTTATCGTTTCAATGCCTTATAATTAACTAATTTCTGTTCTGCTATTACACCACACTGCTGACTTGCACACCCACCTTGCAGAATGGCAGGTTCTGCACTGACAGTTTGCATCAGTTTCACAAAGGAAACGGAGGATAGCCATGTGGTAGACTCCACAGCTTGCACAACACTGCAAGTGTAGTTCTTCCTGTAACATAATCTTCCAGTTGCTTAGGGCAATGTTTACACCATTAAAGTGAATTCAGAAACATTGTCTCAGTAAACAGGACAAAGCACATAGAACTTTTTGTGCACTCCAGCAGGACGGGATAATATTTATCTTCTGTATATTTTTGGCCAGGAGAAAAATGGATGTTGGTGTCTCAAGACATCTGTGCTTGATACACTTATTTCATTAGAAATTCATTGCAAATCTGTTGTTTTAATGTACCTATGCCAATTGTTTTTAACAACTTTTAGAGGAACATCCTTATTTATAGCTCAAACAACCATAAAAGAAATGGCTTCATTTTAGGCTTGAATACTTCTGGAGATGACTGTGGATTTATAAAAGAACCATGTTACCACAGACATTTTGGGAAGTTTGACAAAAAATAATCATCTTTGCAGTTTTGATAATCACTGGAAGAAGAAAACAGGGAAAATGAATTCTTTAAAAGCAGTCTCTGTGATAGAAATACTAAACAAGATCTATTTTTTAATTTTTGAGATAACATATTTTTGTTGGAATAGTTACCCAGCACGAAAGCTTTTCTAGACCTGTCTTAACTGCTCCTTTTTCATGACTATAGTTCTCGATCTGTTTTCTTTTTTTCCTTTTTATAAACAATCCCCAGAATAGAAACTGATCAAACAAGATACATATTTGTGTACCATGTGTATGTATATGCATAGTCATGGGCTAATGCTGTTAAGGCTAACGCTTAAGTACCAGGAAGAGTTCAGTGAATGCTAATTTTTCAGATTTTACATTGGGATAGGGAAGCAATTGCTTGCCTGAAGAAGCAGCCACTTCTCACACCACCACCTTAACTCTTGGGCCATATCACGAAGGCATTACTGGTGGCATTACTACTATTACTACTATTACATGGAGGCATGACTACTTACCGATCTCCTCACAGCCGTCAGAAGGTGCCTTAGAGTTAAATGGGGCTGGGCAGAGCATAGATGAGTCCCTGAAAATGAACAGAACTGGAGTCAACTGAAGTTGTCTTTTTTAACTTTTCAAGAGTTGCAGTTCAGGCAATCCCAGGACTCTTTGTAGAATTTCTTGTACTCTACAGTTTTAAAGCCACAAACAAAAAATTTTGTAATCAACATTTAAAAAAGGGGAGGGAGGAATACTGGTGCTTGTCAGACTGCCACACTGGATTTCACTTTTCTCATGTTCATTTTTAAATAGGCTAATTAAAATAATAATAATAATAATAATAAACCTCAATGCAAAAGGTTCTGCAAACCTTCTTTTGCTTAAACTGAATCAGCATATTGAATAAGTATTTTAAATTGAATACCTTTGTTTCTTCTCATTGTACCTGGCTGAAATAATGGGACTTTACCCTGACTTACAGTTTACCAAAGGAAATGGAATGATTGTCAAGTGCTCCGTGCCTTTTTTATGAGCGGGTTTTTTTGTTTTTGTTTTTGTTTTTCCCCACTTTGCTGAGACATTGCTTACAAAGTTAATGCGGTCTTAAAAATACTTGCTACCAAAGTACTAGAGTCATACTGATTTTCACATGGTCAGTACTAAAGCCTTCTGACTGGCCAGTGGTGCACAGTGTTACCCACTCAGTAACATCATTTATTTTCACTTATTGTGAAAACTCTGTTTTGCTTGGGTCGATGCAACAGTTTTGAATCCCTGAACTAACCCCGTTGTTTTCAAACTTATGAAATACATTTTAATTCTTGGTCTGTAGAAACTGAGGTTAATGAAGTAATCATTCTGATTCCCCAGTTAGTCTGGGAGTAACATATCTCTTGTGTAAAGATGATATTAGGCTGACAACTGCACTTTCCCTCGCTCTTGCTCTTTCTCCCAGTGAGCTTCATAGTAGCCTCAAAGTTGTTTTATTTCAATGTCTCTGTGTATGGCCAAAAGCAAAGCACGAAACACATGCAAAGTGTCCTTTCTCCAAAAAGGAACACAATTTTCCTGGAGTAATGTCTTGAAGGACTGTTTTGTAAGTTTATAAATCAGGAAGAGCACCTTTGTACATATTAAACACTATGGGTATATCTAATACTCACTTCTGTATCATGGTTGTTTAGCCAGTCCAATGTAATCACAGAAGGACACCAACATGAAGCATCAGAGCATTTCATGATTTATCTGTGGTCATGCTGTACTTGCACGGTTGCGTAGAGCCAAGGATTCTGATGGCTAGTTCCTGTTTCTACCTAAATAGCCACCGATATGAATGCAGAATATTTATCCAAGGGTTTCATAATTACACGTTCAGCACAAGTCATCAGGGACTCTCCCTATGCAGAATTATATTTATATTCATGATGTGTGTGAGAGAACTGGGCAGAAAACTTTGAATCTCACCTCTGGGTTCTGCAGAAAATGTAAATGGACTGTATATGACTTCACGCCAAAGCACAGAAGGAGGACCCACTTCAGCTGGCTCAGCGGCAAGTGATTTATATGGCACTGGCTGAAAGAGCTGCTGGCTGTCACTGTCGCAGACAGTGGTTTCACGCGGCGGTGACATCCCGTGCTGTGGTGTGATGGAAGCGTGGGTGCTGCAAGGTGGGCAGCGTGAGGGGATGGCTGAGCTGCCACTAGAGGGCAAGGCAGATGCAAACACCTTGGCCCCGCCGAGACCCTGGGCTCTGTCTTCCACCTGCAGACCCATGGATTTATTTAGCCCTGTGCCGAGTCAGTCCCAGCCTTCAGAGCAGGCTCTGCACGCTGGTGTGCTTCATACTTGCCTAAAATTCAGCCCCAGCATATTTAGAGTAACAGATTTCATTTTCTTTCTCCTGGTCATATATGTCCAGGTTTAAACATCTTTTCCCCATAAGGCAGAAAGTTCTGCTGCAAAGGTTTTAGGCACAGCATGGGTTATTATTTTGCATGGTATTTTTCCTAGCCTTTGTTCCAAGGTCTGATTCAGCAGAGGTAGCAGAAGGAAGCACTCAGCCTCCGCATATCTCTGGGCTCAGTAATCCACATATGGTTTACAAAAAGCTAACCCTACAGTATTACGCAGCCCCTTTGCAAGGCAGCATCTCATTTGCCTTTGCCATGTAGAGGGTTTCCCAGTGACTAGGGGCGATGCTGGTGGACACTCCGGTCTGTTTTGAATCCCCCAGGTTACCATTGAAGTGGTGGATGGCCCCGACACTGAGACAGACAAGGACCTGCAGAAAGAGAGCAGCAAGCCTAGCTGGCCAGTCCCATCACCCGACTGGAGAAACTGGTGGCAGAGGTCCTCCACCTTGACTCGCATGAGCAGTGGTGACCAGGACTACAAGTACGACAGCACTACTGAGGACAGCAACTTCCTAAACCCTCTCGGTGGGTGGGATAGTCATGCACCCAGTCACCGAACGTTTGAGTCCAAGGAGCAGCCAGAGTATGGTAAGTTTGCGTTCCAGGCCTCTTATGGGCATCTTGGGATTGTAAAATGAGTTTGGGGGAAATGAAAATGGTGAGGCATTGCTGAAAGCAGGCCAAACAAAATAGAATTTTTCAACATGTGGCTTTTGTTCATCAGCTTTTAAATACAAATCTGTGCAGATGCACAAGCTGTACTGTGGTAGCTACATTCCACTAGTAAGTCTATAATCTTGAAAATCATACCAGTTATCCCATAAGAGGACCTTTTTTTAGTCCTAAGTGTACTTTTTTTAAAAGCAAAGGAAACAAGGTTTCGTATTTATTTTTAGAGTAAGGATAAGTGCAAATTTAGAATCATGCAGTGGTTTGGGAACTAAAATGTAATTATTGGATAAATAAGCAAGATCTAAAACATGGTAGTGTTTGGTGGATACACAAATAAGAAGAATTATGCTGGTGCATGTGTGGGGAGTGGCATATGCAGCAGGAACATTGTGTATTTGCGTGTGTAATTCTCTTCCAGATGTGTCATGGCGAAAACAATTGTTTTCAGCTTGTTGCATGAAACGGTTGCAGAAACTAGAAACAGAGAGGAGATACATTTATTCACTGCCCCATTGGGGTGTAGCTATCCGCAGGGAAAGACTCAAGGGAGGTGAATTAATATGCCTACCCCAGGAGCCACAGGTAGCTTACAGCCTCTCAGTTTTTGTTTTTTATGCAAATAAATAAATAAATAAATAAAATTAGTTAGAGCAGGGTTTCAAAGCCACAGTATTTTTACCCTGGCACTTGTGTTGCATCACCTAGATATTGCAGAGTGGCTGTCTTACATTGTTTCAGTCTTATTTTTCCCTGCTTAAGACCTAGAGCCTTAACATTAGAGATGGCCTTTCTATGGAATGTTGTATTTAAATGTATACATATGTATTAAATTTTGTGGCCAGAAGATTGAAGTCTATCCCTTCTTTTTGCACCTGCATTTAGTCATGGGCACACTTTGTTGCCAAGAATTCATGTATTAGGTAGTTATTCATTTAGGCAAAACAAAATTTCTTTCACAAATAATTGTGGTAGAATTAAAACAGTAAGACTTACAAATATAAAAATAGGTAGAGCAGGTTGAGATCCAGCAGCAAATCCAACTCTGTATATTTAATATTAGATACTGTGTGTTTCATGGTGCAGTATAAACACTGTGTAGGCAGGCCTGAAAATTATCCTCGAGTTCACTGACATACACCAGTGCACCCTACTAATTGAAAGAGACTCCTGGCCTTATGACTAGTGTAAAATGTTGCATGCCATTGGCTTTGCCAGGAGGATGCAGCAACAGATCCTGTCTGCATGGGGCTTTGATGGCTAGTTCCAGCCAGCAGACTGTTCACACGTTTTACCTGCCTTTTGCCCTCACCTTGCCCCTGCCAAAAAGCACCCCCCAGTGCTCTGCCTGCCCACCCTGTCCTCCCAGGCTGGGCTCTTTGACAAGCATCACACCTGCTCATTCTCGTTCTTCCTCGCCAGCCACATGGAAAAGAGATTCAGTCAGGAAAGAAAGGGCTGGAAAGAAGAGCAGGGCTAGTAAGGGAGGGCAGATCACATTTTTCTGAGGTCGTATGCCTCTTCAGACCGCTGCAGTGCCCTCCTGTTGGCAAAGCCCAAAATCACGTCTCTTTGCACACCCATTGTACTGCAGGGGCCATAATTCCACCCACACCTGAGCAGTGGACACCTGATCCAAGTGTGCTGACATAGCAATTGGCAGCGGTGTAAGAAAAGGAGGAGAAACACGTAAGGTCCCTGCCACGAGGAACTCGCATCTAGGCAGCTCGCTATGAGTAAGATATATAACCTTCCCATACTCCCAGCAATAAATGTTTAATAGCACCCCACAGAGTTGTTGTCAGTCATTACATATGGTACAAATCAAGTTACATGTTCTACTAACCAGCTCAGGAAGCCCACAGACAGCATGGCAGTGAGGGGGGAGCAGGAACTGCGTGTAGCACGGGGGGCTGTGCAGGCAGGGATCTGTCCCATTATCATGCCTGTGCATACGTGGTCGGCCTATAGCTATGGAGAGAGACAAACCTCAGCTGGGGAGGCTGAAAGTCAGGAGGCTGATGGGAATAAAAGTGAACCAGGATTGGTCCGTGGGCTGCATCTGGTGCCCTTTGCAAGGTGGGATGTGCAGCCATTAGCAAACAAACAGCTCTAGCTCTAAGGTGTTTAGATACTCACATTGCCACCGAGCCTCAGCAGTGCAGACTTGGTATTGTTTGTCTTGGCTGTCCACCAGAAGAGAATGAAGTCATGTTTCCTTATTAGAAGGCTTGTCCTAGTAAAGAATCAGATTCAATGTTATTTAATAATTTGGATGAATCACTACAAATTGTATGTTTTGATGGGTGCAAGATGAATATGCAGACCCTTATATTCATGGCAGTATTCCTGAATATCTGTTCCCTGTTTAAGGGACTGATGAACAAAATTGGCAATTTTCACACATGACCGTCAGCCTCCCACAGTCCAACATTCATTCTGTCCTAAAAATTAATTAAGTAAGCATTGTTGTGCTATTGCTGTGTGTTTTGAAGCGAAGAAAAAGAAAACTTAATTTATCCTGTGCCTGATTAGTTCGTGGTCAGAAAACATATTCCTATATGCAGGGAAATGATGTGAATAAATGTGTACTGTTAGTTCATGACCCAGCTTTGCAGCTGAGGATTCTCAGCTGCCAAAAGGTCAAAAGAGAAAGGAAATATTTTTTCAAATAATGCTGCATGCATTTCCCCAAGGAGCGTCAAGTGTGAAAACCGTTTAAACAGCAGGCTTACGCCTGGCATTTAGCCCAAGCTTCAGGTAGAGACATCTGGATTCCATTCTTGTTTTGCCTTCTTAATAAAAAACACTACACAGTAGTTTGGGGTAGTAGGAGTTTTATTTCTTCATTTCCTTCCTCATCTTTGTTCTTGCGCAGATTACATTGATGGTGAGGGAGACTGGAGCCCATGGTCCCTTTGTAGTGTCACCTGCGGGAGCGGCAATCAGAAGCGGACGAGGTCCTGTGGGTACGCCTGTACCGCCACCGAGTCACGGACCTGCGACAGGCCAAACTGCCCAGGTTTGGTTACACCCTCTCGGACTGCTGGCGGAAGGGGAGTGGGGACGGGGGGCGAGGGAGGGGGAGACAAGCCCTGTTGCATGCAAAGCCAAGGTCCCATTTGATCCTTGGCTAGGTAGGAGTTTTTTGGGAAGAGGCATGCTGGTTCTCAAGTGCATTTGTGAAATGAAATGGCAAGTTCTTTGCTAGTAATAATGTGCTGCTAGTTGCAGTCTACTACCCCTGGGATTTAAAAGATGAATACAGTTTTTTTTAGATCATGGCAGGTATTTTTGTTCACCGTACGTTTTGTATTCCAAGGGGTATAATCTACTCTCATGGAACAAATTTGTATTAACTTTAGAGTTTCAAAACAGCCATGCTAACTATTGCCTCAGTGAGCTTGTATTTTGCTGGGTAGTGAATGGATGTGCCTATGTGGTGAACAAATAGCTCCCCCGGTGATATATGGCTTTTAAGTTTTGTGCCTAGCGTATATAGAGTTACTGTAATACTCCACATATATTAATATGAAAAAAATACTTTAAATAACTGCTTGTGTTTGACCTAAGAGATTGTGTTTTTATTGGGCTACAAAAACCCCTGTTCCAGAAAGTCAACATCTATGTTAAGGTAGAAATGTCATCTCTCTTGCCATGTTGCTTGGTCAGTTGGAGAATTATAAACAGCAAGTTTGGTCCTGCAACAGCTGTGCATAATGAGACAAAGGAAAGTGTAATTTTGGCTTGAATGTATTCAGAAAATATGGCCAAGACAAGGAGCCTTTCCTTGGCTCCTACCCAACAGCTGGCACAGACATTTAAATGGTAGTAACGGACTTGTCCTTATCATCATACAGCTTTCGCTTTGCTAAAAAAAGGGTCTGAGCACTCAAACCTACATCACAAAAGTTTAAAGCTGCGAGTGGAAACTTGTCTTGTGATGTTCTTAAAATGCTCCTTTGGGCAAGTTCGCAATGCAGTGATGCAGTAGATGTTACAATGCATGGACTATATGCAGTTTCATTAGTTCCCACGATCAAAGAGAAGTAAAACACATGCCGTGGTATACATTACACTGAACTTACTTAATGACATAACAAGGCAAAAATTCTTAAACTGGAGGTCATTTTTTTGATGGGAAGTGAAATGTCAGCAGTGCTGAAGAAAAGAGCTAGGAGCCTTAGTAAGGCAGCTGGAGAGAAGTTTCACTCACAGATATATGCATGCATTCACTGCAAGATAATGACTGCTAGTTCAGCAGAAAAATACTGCTGGATTTTCTCATATATCCTGAAACTTCAATAATAAGGGGTTAAATCCAGAAGAAAGTATATAGTTCCCCAGCTATATTCTCCGGTATTTATTATCAGCTAGCATCAAACAGTGGCAAACTTGAAAGAACATATTATGTCATATAACAGCCCCCCAACGATCAGCAAGCAAAATATATTCACTCTTTGAGGCTGTGCTGACATTTTTAAAATGACAAGGGCAAAGCTCAGCTACTACTGTTTATAATTCCAGCAGTGAATTACTGCCTTGTAATGGATTCTTGGGTATCTATTATTCTGCATCTACTGCTGGAGTTAAGGCACAACCGTATGATAATTTTATTGAAAAGCTGCCTGAGGCTGTTTTGAAGCTTTGCAAGCCGCTATTATGCCCTGGTTCAGGGGATCAGGAGAAAGTTCATTGGAGACAAGATGGATGGTGAACAGACTTCATTATTAACCATATAGTTATCATGTATTAAAGAGCTTTCTGCTCTCTGTAGAGGTTTTTAAGTCAAGGGTGAAAAACAAAACAAAACAAACAAAAAAAAAAACAGTGTTCACATGTTTCTTTGGAGACATACTTGTTTTAAGGCTACACAGCACAGACTGACAGAACAGATGACATGAGGTTGGCAGGCAGGCCAAACTAAAACAGCAGTGAAAGGATGCATACTTTGGAAGGATCCTTTAATATATTTTCTGGTTATGTTATGTTTCTCTCTACTGAGGGCAGACACTTAACTGGAGATTGCTGGAAGATCCTTACATTTTGAGATCCTGATATTATTTTATTGCTATAGCTGGTGGGGAGTGGGGTTGATTGGCAAGGTTATTTATCTCTCAGCTACTCACACCTTTCAACTCCCTAGCACTGGGAGAGACTGACAAGTGCCATTCTTCTTGGAATAGCATCTTTCTTCCTTTGCACTTCCTGACAAATATTTGCCCACATACAGATATGAATTTATTCACCTGTCTTCAGACATGTGGCTCTATTTTAGGAAATAAATGCTGTCTCCCCTAGACATCATATTCTACCCAGTGCTTTATAGTTTCCATTAGGATACACGGATTTTTTTGTCAGTCACTTGTATTACATGCTCTCAAGACTATGCTGGTCACATAAAGCTGACAAAGACTGTTTGTGAAATGTGTGCAGATGTCCTACCTGAATTACTGAGAGATGCTGGCAAGCCTTGGGTCTGAAAGAGGAAGAAAAAAAGATTGTTTCCCCACCTCTATTTCTGCACCAGGTTCATAACTAAACAGTTTGTTGCTTAAATATAATCTAAGTTCTAGAATTTGAAAACTTTTTACCTCAGGGCTAAGCTAATGCTTTAAAGGAGAGGTTAGCTTCATAACACCACAGATTGCTTGGTCATTATACTTTTAAATGAAAGCCCCGTCCTCAAGCAACAACTTCAGATTACTTCCCTGCCAAACAAAAGCAACTTGCAGAACTAGGGGAGGACAGGGTGGCAGGGAGACGGTTGATTTTGTTTTGTTTTAATAGGAAAACACCACCACCATTAACATGTTTGTCTTAGGGATAGAAGATACCTTCCGGACAGCTGCCACAGAAGTGAGCTTACTGGCTGGAAGTGAAGACTTCAATGCCACCAAGCTGTTTGAAGTTGGTAAGCAGCCTAGTGAATTTTTCAGTAATAGATAAGAAGCTTACTTAGATTTTCCTTTTTTGACTCTTGCTGTGGGACTAAGGTTTTAAGTTTATCGTTAAACATGTCAGTAAAAATTGTCATTTATTATTTAAGTGTATGACCTGGACCTTAGCTCATTTCCATCATTGAATCTTTCTCTTCTTAACTCTTAACAAATTTCTGTGGCTTTTTTTTTGTAAAATTGTGAGTCTTTTTCCTAGTTCTGAAAAGTGCAGTAAGTCTCAACCCTAATGGAGGGAGAAAATCAAACGCTGTTTAGCATTTTGCTGAAATAACCTTGAATGGAAGATACTATGAAAGCGTTTTAGATACTGCTGTCACATTAAAATAAATGGGGCTAGCCAAAGAAATTTTGTAGGGCATGATCTATCTAAAACTTATCCCAACCTCTAAAACATTCCGATTTTATCCTTCCAGTGAAGCCATAATGTGGCCACTCTTAAACACTGTATGCTGGACTAATTGGACAAACAATGTCCTCCAGCACCTCCTTCCTATGGTGGTAGAGCACAACATTTAATGACAGCTGGGATACAACTCTTAAAACAACAAAAAGAAGTACAGATTACTAAGTAAATATTTTGAAAGAATGTTTGCTCGAAGAGTTCTAGGTCCCAATCTTTGCCTTACTCCAGAGTCCTATTAAGTAAGCATGGAGCAAGATGTGCAAGGCTTTTTAAAGTCCATAGCATGACACAGACACCTTAAACAACATTTCACGTAGGAGATTTTTAACCAGATTCTCTTAAGACTGTTGCAAAATAATAAAATGTCAGTATTAAATATGCTACTAGTGTATAAATCTCTTTGATCCCAGCTATAAGTGATGGCTCTGGTACTACGAAGTCTTCTTAATGTACAGACTCTCTGTTATTATGTCACATATACTCATTTAGAATCTGAATCACTTCTGGCTGCATTTGTGAGAAACCAGCCAAAATGTCAGTCTCCATGTTTGAACTACAGCTGCTTGAAATACCCCTTTGGGAAGATGCAGACCAAAGAGAAAAAAGTATTTGCTAGTTAAAAGAAAGACCGAATTAGGGCTTAATAAACTTTAGAAAAAATAATCCAGACTTTGCTTGCCATCTTGATGTTTCCAACATCATGAGAAAATCTTTCGGAATCTGAATCTGCTGTTCTTACAAGGTGAGCACACTAGGGCTCTAGTCCACACACTAGGGCTTTAAACCTAAGGCAGCCTTCAAATCTCTGTACAAGTTAAGGGAACAGAATTGCCATTTGTCAGTTCTGTTGCTTATAAAGCTGTGTAGTTCCTCTTGTGCTGCATATCAGAGGCTTAGTTAGAATTTGCCAGGTAAAAGAAATGTCAAAGATTTGTGCTGGCATTGGTACTGCAATATAATCTGGCGTTGTGATGCCTGAGGCCCTCAAAGTCAGTCACATGTTTGATTTCTGTGTCTGACAAGACAGCACATTAATACATTGCAGGCAGGGAGGCAAGCTTTTCCTACCGCCCTTTCTTTCTGAAGCAAAGCACTGGTGCTGAACAGTAATGCTTTACTCATTTGTCATGGTCATATGAACTGGGATGCTGCATAATGTATCTTAAGTTTTCCATTTCCTGTCCTAAACAGACACTGATAGTTGCGAAAGATGGATGAGCTGCAAAAGTGAGTTCTTGAAGAAATATATGCACAAAGTTGTCAATGATCTTCCCAGCTGCCCATGCTCCTACCCCAGAGAAGTTGCATACAGCACTGCTGAGATCTACGATCGAATTAAGAGGAAAAACTTTCGCTGGAAAGATGCAAGTGGCCCAAAGGAAAAACTGGAGATCTATAAGCCCACTGCACGTTACTGCATCCGCTCCATGCTCTCTCTGGAGAGCACAACACTGGCAGCTCAGCACTGCTGCTATGACGATAATATGCAGCTGATTACCAGAGGGAAGGGGGCAGGTACACCAAACCTGATCAGCATCGAATTCTCAGCAGAACTCCATTACAAAGTGGACATTCTGCCCTGGATTATATGCAAAGGGGACTGGAGCCGATACAATGAAGCACGGCCTCCAAACAATGGGCAGAAGTGTACAGAAAACCCTTCAGATGAAGACTATTACAAGCAATTTCAAGAAGCAAGGGAATACTGAAAAGCTTTTCCTCCTCTTCAGACAGAAAGTAGCATTCATTTCCTGGATGCCCAAGAACTGATAACGGCTGCTGCATTATCTCCTTGACAGGAGTTGATCAGTTTCTTTCTAATGAATGTATATAGTTGTAATATAATACATAAGTATTTTTCATAGTGTGTGTAATTTATAAACACTTATCTCTCTATCTCACGCACACCTATTTTTGCATACAGACATACATAAAACTTGTCCTGGTAAGATTTTATACTGCAGTAATGTTCATTTTATAACGTGCATTTCATTTTGTTCCTCAACTGTAACATAAGTACAAGATGGGGGAGTGGGGAGGAGTGGAGTGGCTGCCATCACCACAAAACCCAAAGCCCCAGCTGAGGAGGGCACATATTTAAAAGTTATTATAAACAACAGGATTGAAAAATGTACTCTTCCATATGGGAATGGTTTACAAGATTAATGCACCTACAGCATCAGTTTTCTCCATAATTGATTTCATGAGTAGTCATATCTAAGAAAGGAAGATTTTTTTTTTTTTTTTTTGGAAGGCTAATACTTAAAAGTGAGTATAGTACCTTACTAGCAATTCTTTCTTGTAATTCTTCCTGTTACCCTCTAGCTCAGGTCCTTGCTGTCCTTCTGGCGTAGGCCTGCAGGGAGGCATAGCTGCGGTTTTCCTGTGGACAAGGAACAGTCCCAACACAGTGGTTCTCCAGGTGTCACAAACAGCCCATTCCTGGAGACTTCTCAGATGTGGAAGTACAGCTGGCAGGGCTTATGTCTTACACTGGGGAGCAGAGCTTCAGGGCAGCTACCTGCAAATTAAGCATGCTGTAAGTCTTTGGAGGAGTGAGGCCACAGAAGGAAATCAGGTCAAAGGCAAAAAGAATCACAGTTACTTCTCAATTTTTAACATTAAGAGTGTTTAGATCTGCTTCTTTCTTTCAAGAAAAGAAAGTTTATTTTTTAAAAAAACAGGAAAAGTGGAATATACATTTCTAAGTTCCCTCAGACAAAGCATGGAACCAGCCTCTTTTCCCCTTTTTATTATATACTTAGTGTACAGTATCCTATAGAAGAAGCTATTCGTTAAGGAAGCTGTCTGGGAGGGACTATGGTGAGTTAAATTTCTTCTTCTTCTTCTTCTTTTTTTTTTTTTTTTAAAGCTAGCATTATTTTTGTAAAGTATTTATTGTATTATAACAATAACTCACATATGGGATATGTCTCTGACATGAAAGGCTTCTGTAGATGGAACTCGATTGCCAAGAATAAGACTGTTTTTTAAGGCAAAGGTTTTACTTCCAAATTTTTATAAAGTGCACGTTTACATACATAATCCTGTAGTTAAGCAGCTGATACCCGTGTTCTTATGGAAGATAAAAATTACACCATGGGTAAATAAATACTTACAGTTCCATCCTTTAAAAGCCTGTCTTGCTGCAAGTCAATGTCTTCATTTGGAAAACTAAGGCTAAATGTCACTAGAGAAATGTGTATTATCGGGTTATGTGGTCTGATGCCCGTATGTGCTCTGCATGTGGAACCTCACACAGCAGTAAAGCCAATCTTGCATTACAGTCAATCTGAGCTAAAAGATTCAAGACGGCCACAAAAGACAATTCCCTCTTCTACGTATGTGGACACATATTTATTGAAAATCTTTTCACTAGCTCTGTTGGCCTTTCAGGTGCTGGTTGATTGCAACTTCCCGGACAGACGTGTGCATGTTTCCCCCAGCATTGACTTATGCCTAAGTCCGCTGAGTCTGGGAAGTGTCAGGCTTGTGTTGGTCTGCCCAGGTGCTGCAAATCAGAGGGCTAAAACGCAGCCCGGGCCTTGTACACCCATTCTGACCAAACGTGTGGCGTGCACACTGTGTAGGCTCTCCCGAGCTCTGCCAGACCTAGTCTGACAGGCTGCAGAGCCTCAGCACTGTACTTACGCTCCAGATTTCCAGAAACACAGCAGTCCAGGCAAAGCTACTGCACATATGCAACATCAACTGATCTACCGAGGTGACTTCAGCTGGAAATCTTGGCCAAGCCATCAGATCTTCCCAGATGCAGGCTCAAGCTGGAGGCTGGGGAAGACATGGATATATTCTAGCACTAGCTGGTAGTAACAAAACATGGCTAGTTGAGCAAGAGGGTAAACATGGGGATTGCCCCTTAATTTTTATAGAAACCAGGTTTTGTAAATTCTTGCAAGGTCATATGAAGGAGCCTGTAGCTAGCTGAGCCAGTTAAATTGACAGCAGATGGATGAAAAGCATAAGCAACTCCAGGATCAGTCAGTTACGAGGGAAGACAGGTATTTTCTGCAATATGGGGGAGAAGGCCCGGCTTTTTAGTTCACTTAGCAGTGTGGGGGAACAACAGTCTCAGGTTTCTCTGGGAGGGGAATGAGAGGGCAGTCACAATTTTTGAAATATAAAACATCCCTGCATTTTATAGATTAGTAAGTTATGGTGCTATTGAGAGATGTTACTGTACCATTAAAACTGAACGTAACAAATAAAGTGTCAGCGAAGAGGAAAAATTATTCTCATAAATGACGCACAAAGTTCAAATCTTACCACTCATGTTTTGCCAAGGCTAGGAACACTGAAGGAGCCTAAACCACTGATAAGGACATACCAGGTCTTTCATAGCATTAGTCTTGGAGCACACATCAAGAGAGTTGTCACACTTCTGCAGTCTTAAGCAACGGTCTTTATTAAAAACAAAGGCAGTGCTATCTTAAAATAAATTATGATCCCTTCGGCTGCTTTTTTAATCTCCTTTCCAACAATTGTACCTGGAATGACTTTGAGCAGTAGTCTTTAGCAAGGTGCTGGAGTTACTATGGCCAAATTTGGCTCAGTCTCTCAAATTTCATGTCAGAATAAGACCTCAAGAAGGCTTTGTGGTCTTACGTTTGTGGGCACAGCTCAGTAGTTAGATGAAGCTGTTTTCATGTGTCTGAGTTACCATGGAACAACCATATTTAAAGACAACCAAAGATATGAGGGGGATTGAAACAAGCAGAACTAAACAAGGCTCATGGTATCAACACGGAGAAACCCTCAGAGAGTCTAAAGTAGCCATCCTGGTTCCCAAAAGGAAACCCAAAACACAGATTTAACAGCACCTCTCTGTATCCGAGCAGTTCTGTTTACCTATTTCTCATCGGCAAAGCCAGAGTAAGGTGTTTTTACTTTGTGGCTGCTCATTCTTCTGTAGTACCTTTCTCTTGGACCAGCACAGCTTCTTCTGAAGTAAAGGAACCAGTCAAGTCACCCGAGTTATTTTTAACTCTGCTCTGCCAACAGAGATAGATTACTGCATGGCTGCGGAGTTGAGCTGGCAGGAGTGCCTTAAGCTGGCACCACTGCTGAGAAAGATGTGTGGAGCAGTGCCCCGAGGCGGCCAGAAATGGATTGAATGTGTACCTTTGATGGTTAAAAGGATGAGTGGGCCTGGCTTCACATTGCCTGGACAGCTGCTGAGCAGCAAAATTCCACTAACACAACCCACAGTGATGCATATGGGTTGTAGGACAATATAGCGAAAAACAAAAACATACACACATTCACGACTCCCTACAGTTCTGCATTAGTTACCAGCTGCATTTTTCCCCCTGCTGTGCAAAATGGTTAGCACTGTCAACACAATGCATTCTTTCACAAAATGCTGGTGAGTTCATTGGCCCACCTTCCCATATATATAGCCTTCACATTGAGATGCGATGGGTAAGTGATGCACCTGACACTTTTGTCTAGGTGGGTTTAGGTGACACCAGTGATGACTCCCTTGCTTTTTCATCCCCAGCAGTGAGCTTCTCCTGACCATTTTATGGGCAAGGCAGCTCCTGCAGCCCGGTGCTGGGTAAAGCTTTTGGGTGTTTATCACAACTGTTGCTGGAGCAGCAGAGGGGCCGCAGCAGCAGAGTGAGTGAAGGGTTTACAGACCGTGGTCACAACCAACCAAAAAGCCACCATAAACCCTCTCCAGTGCCAGACCCCGCGAGGCCTTAGGGGACATATAAATCCCACCTGCAGGTCAGCAGCCACAGAGGAAGGCTGCAGACCAGAGATGAACAAAATCAGATCTCTTCATGCACCTGCAGTCACAGCCATGGCCCTTCCCCTGACTACACGCAGAATGCTGTGGAGGGAGCACACACACAGGGGGAAGACCAGCAGTGAGCAGCAGAAAAAGGAGGAGAATTCATCCAGCAAACTGGTGCGAGTGTCCATTGCTGCCTGGCTGCATGGCATTTATGTGACAGCTGACAGAGCATGTGTTTTTCTGTCACCAATTCCCCCCTCCCTTCCCTTTGTAACTTTTAATGGAAAAATGTGTGGGCAGTTTCCATTCTGCCTGCACTGTTTCAGACAAATTAAGGGGTTGGCTAAGAAATCACCGGTTTCGTATTTCATACAAAATACACACACATGCATATATTTATATATCTATGTAAATTTATTTAGGATATCCTCTAGCCATGCACTTTATAGCAGCACGTTGCTGAGTGTGATGTCTGCAGGAGCAGACCTACAGAGGAGCCCTCCCCTCATGGCCTGCTCAGGGGGATGGATGAGGCTATTTCTGACCTCGCATGGGGGAGCTTCACCAGGAAGCTGAACTGGCAGAAGCCATTCCTCGGCTCTGCCTTTTACTTTTTGAGTGACAGGTTTATTCATTTTTCCTTTTCATTTGCATTGCTAAAGCCACATGCGCCTTTTATGACTGTGCTAATTTTCTATCAGTTTAGGGAGTTATAAATTTTTTCCTGTGTTTGTTCTCTATCGCAAGAATGAGGCGGGGGGGATTTTAACCACATGGAGAAGCCTTTCATTCATTAAAATGCACAATTTATAAGGGATTCGGAATGTTATATTCTGGAAGTGATAGCAACATGACACAGGTCAAATCAGCCAAACCCAACAAAACAAAGTGTGGGTGGCTCTAGTTTTCAAAGGACTGCTTGAATAATATTTCCTTTTTAAACGTGGGCAAACAACACTACATGTGTTAAATGTCAGAATTTGCTGTTTATTACGGGCCTGACCAATACTTTGCTTAAAGCTGAAGAGTGCGTCATTCCGTTGGCTTCAGGAGGGCTCTGGTACGGCTCCGAAACATGCCTAAAGCAAGGGACAGCATCTGCACGCCATGGTGGTAGATGCAGGATGTGACTCACAAAGTTTGGGGAGGGGGGGAAGGTCAGGGAACCAGCTCCCACCCCAAACACCCTCATCCAGGCTGGCTGCTGCCTCTGCACGGCTGTGTTCAACACATTTCTTTGCCTCCAAACCCAAAGCTGCAGCTGGGCCCCATCTCCACGTCCTGGGGGCAGCTTGAGGAGACATCGCTCAGCCATGCAAAATGGAGCAGGGGTGCCAGTGGCCTTAGGAAAAGCCCTATGGCTGCAGAGGGATCTCTTGGTCAGGTAAGAAGATGGGGAAGATGCAAATTTACTTGCCAGTGTGGATGCAGGGATTCCGGTGTCCCACTGTCCTCAGCAGCTTTTTATGTCAGGCAGTCACCAGGAGCATGTCCAAATCACAACACAGCCTGGCTTCACACCTCCTGCCTGCCAGCAATGCACAAGGGC
This sequence comes from Oxyura jamaicensis, assembly GCF_011077185.1. NCBI lineage: Eukaryota > Metazoa > Chordata > Aves > Anseriformes > Anatidae > Oxyura > Oxyura jamaicensis. The sequence goes on from NC_048895.1 coordinate 7,265,524, forward strand.
AACCTCAAGTAGCTTCCAGCACCGCTCCCACGAGGAGGAAAAAGCCCTGGCCCCCGCAGCACACCCAGACCTGGCAAGCAATGGTTCTCCACTGCCTCTGCAGCAGTAACCATGTCTGAAGGCAATGGTGAGCTGAATTCAAGGCATTGGTTCACTTACACAACCTCATCCTACAAACTACCCAGGAAACACAGCATAAGAGCACAGAAACAGGCAGATGCAGTTGCTTTGGTTTGGGAAAGAAGATGCAGTAGCAGGAACAGAAATGACTTATGGCTAGTGGGGAGAGGAAACAACAGCACATGAAGTGGCCTCATTAATGCACACCAAAATTCATACGAGCATATGGGTAATGATATCCTAAAGGAGTATGGCCTCAGAGAGGGGTAAATCAGAAGGAACAAAGCAAGTCTTGCAAAGGAACCTAGCAAAGGAAATGCTGAAGCAGAGCCTACCTCCCCAGCAGGCTGAGGGTTTCCGTTGCCTGTCCATACACTCACAGACCCATTCCCAAATATTTCACCATGTGTTGGATCACCACTAGGTACACAACACCAGAAAAGCTGAATTAAAAGGTACAGCCAGTAGGTGAAAAGGGGAGAAAAGTTGCTGAGACTTTTTTCCTGAATAACAGCCCAGACGGGCTGATGCTCCCAGAGGCCACAGCGTGGTGGTAGCTGCACCACAGCTTTTAGCTGTCCACAAGAGGTCAATGGCAGTGGTTAACCTTGACAAATAACTATATTTTGCCCTAGCCCGTAGTGGCACAGCCATCAGTACTCCTGTAATTTTATGCGCCTTTTTCTCGAGAGGTCAGCCCCCTTTCTCTCACGCCCAAGGAGATGAGACCAGATCACCCAGCTGTACAAGAGGAGATCTGCAAGGCCAGGGAGTACCACAGGCTGTCGGGTCCACCTGACACCTCCAGGCTGGTAATTGTACTGTGAGCTGCAAAAGCCTCTTTAACCAGAGCTGAGAAAGGAAACAACAAAACTGATAGAAACCGGGAGATCTTTCCTCCCAAGAATAACCACCTGCTTCTCCAAAAGATTTCCTTCTGCAAAATTTCCCACCACTTGCAGCAGGCGTAGAGCTGTTCTCCAGCCTCTTCAGAGCCAGGGCCCTCCAGGGAAGTTCATCTCCTGGCAATGAAAGAGGAGGGGAAGAGCAACAGCTGATACCCCACACACAACTCACCCCACCACTGCTCACTTGCCCTTTGTGTGGGCTTTGCACCATCACAGTCGTACACAGTACAGGTAACACCATGTCTGCGAGCTCTCGGGTCTGATGGCACAGCACAGTACCACTAGCAACAACCACTGAGTTGCCCTGGCTTATCCTGAGACACTTCTTATACCAGATTTTCTTTTTTTTTTTTTTTTTTTAATGGGAAGAGGCTATAACAGACCTCCTGCATGAAGACAGTTTGTCTCTTCTGGACGGATGCCAGCATGAGGAGGGTACTTTGTACATATGGGCTCTTTCATGTTTGATTGCTGGACTAAGATCACATCGTTGTCCAGCTCAAGAGGGAAAAAAGAAGCAAAACCCACACAAATCAGGAAAGCATTAGGTAAACTTAGCTAAGAATACATCTTCTTACCAAATGGAGAGCAATGCTCTTTCATATAATTAGACTGTCTGCAGGAAGTCGAAAAGAACAGCCCGTGGTGCTGTCCGTACTGTAGGAGATGTGCCCTCCCCAGGGTATGATCACATCTCTGCCCCAAAGCTTCAGGTCAGCATCCCTGGGCAGGTCGAAAAAGGATGGCGTGGTTTAACCCCCCCCCCCCAAAAAAAAAAACCTGCCATTGCATTGCAGCTCCAAACATCACCACTCGTTCAATAAAGAGATGTGAATACATGAAAGCAATGTAATGAGAATGGCACAGACAGCGCAACATGCAGACAGGACAACGGGCACGGGGGCCGGACACCCACACTTCTGCTCCGTGATGGCTAGGGTGAGCAGCAGGGACACGTGGGGACAGATCCTTCACCCTCCAAAGTCAATGGCAAGGCTTGATTTGTCTTTAGCCCAGTCTGTTGTTTTGGGAATGAACTCTTTACCAAAAAGAAACAAGTAAACATTTTCCATTCTCTTCCCTTCCTAGACGTTGAGCAAGAGTAACTTGTAAATTGCTTCCAGCAACTTCAAGACAACAAGGGAACAAACAACTATCATCAAGCATTACACTCGTTGCTTCACACGAAAACAGTTATGAGACTGAAGGGATCCTGACAGGCAATTGGAAAACATTCCTTTTTATGCTAATTTTATTGTATTTTAGACCAATTTTCCGTGATTTAAAATGTGCGATGTAATAAAGAGCTGGAATGCCTTCTTTTGTCATAGCATTTCACACCCAAGGCCTCAGAGCACTTTTGTGAATCAAACTCAGCAATAGTTTTGCAAAGCAAATGGTTTAGGAAGCGAAGAACTGGAAATGGCAGTTTTTAGAGTTGGTGGTGGTCACAGAAGAGCCTGTAACAGAACAAAAGCAGTGTCCTGGTATCTGGCCTTCCCAGACCCATGCTGGGACCGCGGGCTCTGTTCCCCTTAGGAGGACACCTGCCAAAAGTCCTCCTGGTCCCTTCACCTGGAGCTGCTGCTCCTCGCCTGCATGCCCATGCTGCAAAAGCAAAGAAAGTCGGAAAGAAGGGTGAGATAGTTTCACTGGAGAGAACATGTAGGGAATGGCCAACGAAAAGTTGCCATTTTGCACCAGGGGGCTGAGATGGACAACCGCAGCTTTTTCCCCTCCTCACACCACTATTTCAGATACTCACCAGGGCACCAGGAGGGAGACAGCATCAGCTGTCTTGGGACCATTTCTCACTGGACCATAGCTAACTGGGACCATCAAGTGGTTCCGTTCTCATGGACAGTTCACTTCTCATGGACAGGCAGCCCTATTGCAAGAACCAGTTGTAACTGGCACTGGGAGACAAAGAGCTCAAAGCCTGGGCAAACATAAAGGCTGTGCTGCTTCTTGGTAATCCCACACAAACACATATGGGTGAGGCTTTTTAGTACTTCCATGCAAAGGAACTTGCATATAACCATAGGCAATGTTAATGCAAACTTCATTAGATTATTGGCACATAACTAAAGGGCTTCGGGGGACTATGAGCTATGAGCTTAACTATACCCATATAGCAAAGCTGGTACATCCCCTTCCCAAGAGCATTCCTCCACCATGGGCATAATTTCCAGACAAAGCAGGGACAGATCTGGGGGCTTTCTACAAGTACAGCCTTTCTCACATGGGCATTATGTTAAAAACAAGATCAGTTGTCAGCCGATGCTTCTCATGAGCAATACTGTCAGCCACTACACGCCTCCAGGTGGGACAGGCAGACACAGGCAGCAGGACCAAAACCATACCTGGTGTGGCTCACAATGCTCTGCAGACTCAGTCCGTTTATACTTCACAGTGCAAAGCTTCTCTCAGTCCATCTCAGGAATCCCAGTTGCTACAGATACTTGTGAGCTGAATTTCCTCACAGCTTTAAAGCATGAAAATTCATTTGTCCTTGTGGTTGTCAGGGGACCTCATGGCATCAGGAGAATTAACCTGGCCAAAGTCGGGGCTGAAAGGAAGGATTGTGGAAAAACTGAGAACTGACTCCATATTGTCCGTCTTATTTCTAAAGGCATAAGCTGTACTAGTGACAATCACTGGACCATAGTGCTTCTGATGCTGGTATTTCCTAAAATGTCAGTGATTATGTCTCATTTTCACCATGAGTTTAAACAGAAACTGAGCAGATACCATGTTGTGGGAGGTAAACCATGTGCCCATAGCAAACACCCTCCGTGGCTCAAAGCAGCAGCCATACTAGACCCCATGCCTCAAAGAGTGCGAAATGGTGGGTGCACACAGCTGGTGCAGACGTTTGTTCTCGCAGCTCTCAGGAATGTGCTGCTCTTGAGAGGGCTTGATGATTCGCTGTCCTGCATCCAGGAGGGCTTTGTTCTCTGTGGGGTGAAACCTCAGCCTCCAGTTCATTAAATGTAATCACAGAAGCCAAGAGGATGAGTCACAAAGCCAGTTGTGTAAGCATGCATACGATGAAAGCAAAGAGGACACGCATTTTCTTTACAGAGGTTTGCTTGGGTCTGGCAAAGCCCTTCCGACAGGCACAGGTGGGTGGCTGGACCCACTGTGGCACAGCCCTGGTCCGTCACCTCCCACTTGATCCCAGCGAGGGCTCAGGCAGACAGCCTGTGCGGGTATCGGCTGCAAAGCAGACACAGAGCAACCAAACAGCAGGTATGGACACAGCGGTGGGGACAACCTCCCCTGCAGCACCAGCTGCAAAGCTCTCTCCATCGCTAGCCAGGATGTGGCCAAGAAAATGCAGCAGCGAGTCCATCCACCTGCCTTGGATACAGTGCTCTTTCCCCCAGCCTTGCTGGCCACATCGGGTCCCAGCCTGCCTTTCTTCTCACTGCCCACATCCCCAAACCTGTTTAAAGGATACAGGAGAAAAAGGGGAAGGGGGGAAGAGGGAGAAACACCCCTAATGTTCCACCAGCAAAAGTTGCTGGCAAAGGATGCCTTCACTAGCAGACTGCGAACAGCACCGACTGTGGAATGCAAAACATACATGCAGCATGCCCTGGCTTATTTTTTCTGTCCCTTATTTTTCTGTCCCTTTTCCCTGCTTTTAGTTGCAAAGCTTTTGCCAGGACCAAACACCTGCCCAGCCACAGGAGCAAGAAGTGCTTGCTACCTTGCTCTTGCCAGTCCCCGCCTTCACCCTGGTGTTAATTGAGCAATTCAATTCAGGAAGCTGATCCAGCTGAAATCCTCAGCAAGAAAATAAAAAAAAAAAAGTTTCCAGCAGAATATAAGCACTGCCTTTGAACACAAAAACCTTCCTAATTTGTTTAAAAAAGGAAAACATAGAAGAAAGCAACCAAAGACTCTTCATAAAAACCTCTTTTTATGTTGAAGAAAAATGCCATGAAAATACCGACCTTGTAACACCGTAAATTGAGTTGAAGAGGAGATGGCGCCTTTTCTGAAAGAGACATCAGGCTGTATGGAATTCATCACTCGTTTACTCTTTTAAAATAAATCAGCTGGCTAAGTTATGATGTGACCTACTTTAATTTGTTGTCTTGAAACTTGATGAGCATTTAAGATTTGTTCCCAAAGCCTGGAAAAGGAGAGGGGGGAAAAAATGCAGGCACCATATCCAAAACCCCTGCACTGACACGTCGTCCACATTTAGATGCCACGGAAGGCACAGCTATAGCAGTCGGTGGCCTCAGCAGCACTGCTAATGAGAGGAAAATCAGGCTCCAGCAGTCCTCATGAGGGAGTGCAGTCCCTCATCTTGCCTTAAAGCAAGTCAAACACAGTGTTTCTGGCAGCAATTTGTTCCACATACTCTGAAAAGCTTCTGCTGATGGAAGTTTTGCTCCACACCTGAGCAAACTGTCTTCCTCACTGGCAGGTTTTTGCATGAGCCTCCTCCCTTTCTGCTTCAAAGGCTGAGCACCCTTTTCCATGGCTAACGGAAACAGAAAGCAACACCTTCCCTTTCTCCTTCTACCCACACAGCCGGGGGTGATTACCTGTTCTCCTCTCCCTTCTTATTTTCCATGAAATCTGGTGCCTGAACCTCTGCAAGGTTTCACCTGCATGATTGTCCCCATGCATGCCCACCCCAACAAACTCCTGGCACTTGTTTCAGCTTCCATGTGTGCTACTGAGTGCATCTCCCTAATGCCACCGTGCCCTTTTGAAAACTTTCCTTAACTACAGTATCCACATTTTCTCTGTTTTATTATTATTATTATTTTCCGAATCTATTATTTTATAGGCTGCCATATCCAAACAAAAATTAGGTAATAACACTCTACAGCTCCATTGCAAATCCAAAATCTCTTTGCTCTTTCCCAGGTGAGACACAGACAAACTCCTCCAACGCCACCAGGAACATCACACTGCACAAGCAGAGAATGTTGCCCAGGGGCTACAGAAACCTAAAAGTTTGGCAAGTGCACCTTGGTGCTTTAATTAAAAATATTTGATAGGTTTAGAAGTGTGTTGATTTATTTTTTTTTTTTTGAGGGGAGGGAAATTGATTGTATCTACCTAGCTGTATTTATAGCAGCTTAATCTGTTTTGAGATTTCATATTTTCTCTGATTTGATAAGATTGTGGCCCTTTAATAAGTTGAAGTATTCAGATACTTATGACAATCTGGCACTCAAATTGTTTGCTTGAGCATTGCAGATTGCACAAGAGACATGAAAGGTTTCGGCGTAGCTGGAAAGTCACTTTTGATGAAATCACACATCGCTCCAGGGGCTGCATTCTTTACAATTTGTGCATACTGATGATATGTGTCTTCAGATGCATTTTGGCAACCCTGTGCCATTTTCAGAAATCCATCTGGGACTCAGGAACAAAGCAAATGCACACGAACACGAGGAAGACAGAGCTGGCACAGCTACCGGATGGATTTTCTTTAAGGAAGCTAAATCACTTGTTCATTTTGCTGGCAGAAAAAGATAGGAAAATGAGTGTTCCTGTTCTTGATGAACTCTGTGATATTGTTAAATCCTTCAGACAACATATAATTCATGGCAAAGCCGTGGCAGAATTCCTTTGCACTTATCCACAGTGTGGCTCTCCCCCAAAACACAGATCTCTGCCTTCATTTCATACACAAAAGTTGCCCAGATGAACAATAGCTCTAACTTTAGAGAAAAATCAGAACACTTGCCTCTGTTTTTTTGCTTCAGCCCTGCCAGAATTTATTAAGACTCCATTAACTGTATAGTTTTGTTGCACTAAAAAAAATACAAAAGCAGACTCCATGCTGTGATACGGACCAGCAGGTGACTTCTGAGGCGAGTTGGCCAGGTGATGCCTGAGGGTTTGCCACGCGAGCACCGAAGGGGACAGCAGAAATGATGCCCTGTACCTGGAGGTACCTCTCGGCCCCAGACTGCTCTCCCAGGGCTGAACGATGGCACATCCCCAAGCCCAGAGCAAACAAGGAGGTGGTGGCACCTGCTTGGCTATGAATGCCAGCCTACGGAACCTCCACTGGTGCCAGCGAACATGTGAGATACACTAGCCAGGGACTACAGGTCATAATTAATGCCCATCCTGGCTTTGCATTTCTTTTAGAAAAGAGCAGTGAATCAGTGAAGTGGAAGCTTGCAGAGGAAATCCTTAGCCACAACAAAAAGATTTCGTGCTTTATCTCTCCCCTCTCAAGTATTTTAGCAGACAGACAGAGGATTTTCCTTGCAGTGACAACAATAACTACGTTCATTGAAGAAAAATATGTGGAACAGGAAGACCTGCATTCCTTGCGTGAAAAATAAGAGTGGTCTGTGCCAACTGCATTTTTCAGGAACAACTCATCCGCATGAAGAAATGGCTGCTGTGGTAGTGTCAGGATCAGTAAGGCCCGTGGCACTGTACTATGTAACTGACAGGTGGGGAAAGTAGAGAAATGTAGCTTGGTCCTTGTTTCTTCCAAAGTTCCCATTATTACTAAGCCTCTTTGACTGATATTTGAATGACGCTTGCTTCCTTGCTTCTTGCTCCCACTGCTTTGTCTTGCATTTGTACCTTATTCCTAATAGTACCCTTTCCAAAAGTTTAGGTATTTTGTGTTGAAGAGACCCCTTGAAACATATCCTGACACCTCCAGCTCTTCAGGACAAGGATTTGATAGGCTTGCCCTACAATATTTTAAGCTTAACTTTTAGGTGCTTAATTTCATATGTAGCCCCTAAATGAATTAAATTTCCCAGAGTGATAAAGCATAAATGCAACCCTGTAGTCCAGACAATACAACTACTGTATTTGGTTATTAATTAATATTATTTTAAAAAGAGTTCGGGGGGTGGGAAAAAGAACTGGGAGTATTTGCTAACCTTTTCTAGAGGGGAAGAAAGTGACCAAGACACCAGCCTCACATATGAAGTAAGTGTCTGCCTTTTACCACATCAGGCAGCTAAAAGGCAAGGCTGACGTGTCTCCCCCCTTCTAGGTGACCACTACTGTTTCCAGAGCAGGCACCCATGGACATTTCCCAGTTGCAAACTTTCCAAGCTTCCAAACTTTCCAAATTCTTCCCCTCCCTGATGGCACCAGTGCAAGTGCCTTTCCCGTGCCCAGCAGCTTTGCTCAGGTTGCAAACGGATATGACAGCAAAGGGCATTCCCTTCTTCAAACAAGAGTACTGCGACTATTCTGCTTCCATCGTGCCAGACCCGCAGGACACGCAGGGCAAAACCAAAGGCAGGGCTGAGACGTCAGCGCACAAAATTTGGGGGTGTGATTGAGAAGTGGCAGAACAGGCAGGCACTTGTGCATCAGGGCTGCGCACCTCGGCCCACAGTTGGCATGCCGTGAGGCTTGCTGTGCTCAGGCGAGCGGAGGAGGGCATTCGGCGCCAGCCGAAAAAGCAGAGGCTGAGCTGTGCCAGTCTGTCAGTGTAAAAACACTCAGCTCCCTCTCAGCCATTAAAATGAATGAAGAGCAAGACTGTTTGGATAAACATCAGCCAAAAGAAACCTTGGAGGCAGTTAGAAGGCTACTGCTTCATACAATATAGACCATGTTTCCAAATACAAATATTACACTTGGCAAAGACGCTCCTTTGCTTCATGAGTTATGTTGCATTTTTTGTTATGCTTAAGTTTGTGCAAGAGGTATAAATAGCTGGACTGGTATTAAATGAGCTTTTCATTTTTTCACAAAATATCAAAATGGTCCCAGCTTCATGGAACAAACACACACTATATTCTTGTGCCTGAATTTTCGTCGCTAATTACAGAAAGTACCATGTAACTGAAAAACAATGTTCAAGAGCCAGACGTGAAAAATGCAACTTTCCTATATGAAGTCATTTTCAGAAAACTGTCTGGAGAGGGCATCTGGTTCACCATATAATTTACATGTGTGCATACATGCTTATTTGCCTCACAGAATAGTAATTAGCTTCTGCTCACACTGTGCTAGGACATGAAAAGCCCCGTGTCCAAGCTGCAGAAGAGCGCAGTGAGACAGAGGTGCCTGCTTTGGGTCTTTGGTCATAACTGCTCTGGTGTACCACTATGCCTGCATGGTGCCCCCAGGAAACAATGGGATTGCCACACCTCGCCCAGTCACACGCCAATGAGGAGGTGGGGCAGCAGGATGCTGGGGGAGAGTCTGTCACCTGCCTTAGATCCCCAAAAGCAGTATTCCTTGTTAGGGACCTGCAGAGATGACACAACTTTCTACTGCACAAACAACTGCACAGAGATGACACAACTTTCTACTGCACAAACAACTTTCTACAGCTTAGCTCCTGCAGCAAAGCTCAGCAACCATCCATGCTTCTCTATCTCCTCACGAGAAGATACCATGACCTGGAGGCCCACAAAGCCACTGTAAACCTATTTCAGGTTAACTTTGGCATGAATGCATCTGGGGTTGGAGGAGATATTTTTCTTCAGTGAGAGGGAGCAAATTGCTCTATGTGGTTTTTCAACCCAGACCTAAACCCAAACAAAACTGCATAGCAAGCAACAGAACATGCTGGAGGCCAAACAGTCCTTTTATTTGTTCTTTGATAAATTTGAGTGTGCCCCCAGCAGGGCCCTCACTAGCCGAATTCCCAGCTAGAGAGGTCCAAGCCACTGCCAGGGCCTGACACTGCTTCTCTACCAGCACAACAGCAATTTTGGGCTGGTTTAACTAATTCATACCTGAATGTATAAGCAAGCTACTTTTAAAGATGGTTATGAACCATCCAACAGTGATGCAACACTAAATGACTGTCTTAGACAACTATGGAGAAGAGTTCAACTATACCATTTGTTTAGCACAGCAAAGGACTTTTAATTTCAGATAAAACAAAGGGCTGTCTATTTCCACTGAAAGTCAATATTTACTTCCATTAAAAAAACCTTCCCAAGTATTTTAGAAGTGTTAAGACCACCATACTGATAGAACAGACATCAGCTAACATGTGAGAGCACAATTAATCTTTCTGCAGCCCTGCAGGGCCACAGCAAATACAAATCATACTATGTACTTACAGGGGAATTGCAGTGAGGGGCACACAGAACCCTCTGTTAAACCACAGAGCTTTTCCTTGTGCATGGAAGTGGCAAATGCCCGCTGTGAACAGCTGTCCTGTAACATGTTGCACAGCACCATCCACCCTTCCGACCTCAGCAGTCAGGCAAGAGCAACCGAGGAAAGTCTTGCCTGCACAAATGCATCTGAGGCTTGAACGCTGGAACAGTGTGAGGCCAAATACCTCACAACAGAGTCATGGCAGAGAAAGGCTGCATTTCTGTCCCACACAAATTATGCCAGGAGCAGAGTTTAAGCTATTTTGGACCTCTGGCGAAAGGCTGGCTAGAAAGTGATGCTGTTATAGCCCACATACGCCTGTGTTTTCCTATCACCGTTCACTAGGGGTGCTTGCCAAGGGTCCTCAGAGCATCCTACGTGGAACTGAGGATCAAGCCGAAGTACAAAATTAAACCCAAAGCCGTTTTCTCCTCTCACTCTGCATGGTTTTGCTGGTGGCCAGAACCTCTCATTGGAAGCAGATGAGTGTGCACTGCAGTATGTCTTTATAAATAGCTCGTTCAGTATTCTGGTTATTTCCTCATGTACCAATGTAGGGGAAAATATTGACCACTGCTGATACAGTGGCTGGTAGAACTGAATAGGAAGGGCTTTTAAAAACCCCACAGAAATGTTGGCAATTTTAGCTCCTGACACCACTCTATGGGAGTTGTAGAGCATTTCAGGAAGTGTCTGACCAGTAATAACCATCCTACAGCAGTGTGGCCAATCTTAATTGAAAGGCCTCTGCTCATCTTGTAATCAAAGTTTCATGACCTCATTTTGAGTTCACATCTTTGGCTGTGAGAAGTGGCATGTTTTTCAGCCAGCATGATAATCCCCAGAAAACATACTTAGAAAGAGTTGAGTTAGTCCTACCCAGCTTTGTACTCACTTTCTATGAAAACAGCAGCTTCCAAAACAAAGGTGTGGGACAAAACAAACATGCTGTGGAGAACCATTCCTTGCCTTTGCTTACTGCTGCTCCTCATTCGGAAAAAAATTGTATTTTTAACACTGCATAATTGGTACAGGGTGGTGAACCTTAAGCTGTCATTAGAGGTTGCCAAATGAGCCAATGTCTCTTGTGTCAGTAAGTAAACAGGGGTGTACGAGTGTTGAACAAACAAACAGAGCAGGCAGGGGTATCTTTTGGACTCCAGCATTGCTCAGTGTCAAAAGAAACCCTGTGCTATTTTCTCTGTGCTTTTGCACTGAACATTGGTAATAACTCAGCACGGGTACCTTGGGTCCCTATCTGGACTAGTGAGGTCAGTTCAGTTACCTGTTCTACCATGGTCGAACCCATCAAAAGATCATCATTTTATAAAAATCTCTTGCAGTAATAGCCAAGAAGTGCAACATAAAGCAAATGTGTGAACACCTTTGTATGAATTACTCGCGTGAGTGAGACTCCTCTATTATCCAGGCAGATGCTGACCCTTGCAAAACAGCAAAATGCATAAGCAGAGAGACAGTCACCTATTTTTTAACATTTTTTGCTTGCACAAAACCACATCGTGATAGGAGCTGTACCTGAGAGCCTTATTGTCGGACCACAGCCGAGGGAAGGGAGCTGCAAAGCTGCTTTCTGGAGGCATTAGAGCAATAGGCACACAAGAGGATCCAGCGTGCTGTGGAGGAGGAGGTGAAGTCAGACAGACCTGTGCGAATTGTACCTGTATATAAATTGTATGAGCTCTGTGCCTGCCCATGCATGGTGACTTCAGACATCCTCTTCTCAATAAAGCCCTGGAAAGTTAAATGCAAACCAGACTGTGACACCTGCCCGATTGTGGCCTCACCAGCTGAACCCAGACAAACTCCCCTGCCTTTGTAAACAGAAACAAAAATACTCAACTATCCCTCATCTCCCCTCCTCCAAACTGCCCACAAAAGACTACCAGATTTTTTTATAAGATTAAAATCTAAAAGGAAGGGGAAAAAAAAAAAAAAAAAAAAAAAGAGAGAGTGAGAGTGAGAGAGTGAGATGTGTGATGAGGCAAGTACATACCACTGATGTACACAGACTTGGCAAACACCATTCTTGGTTTCTGCGTGGGGAATAGGACAGCCCAGCCAGGGTATGTCCCTTGCTGGTCTCTGGGTCCTGTTACAGCTTTATTTATGGTAGATGTGACACTGCCAAAGATTTCATTTTCCCATTCATGCTATATTCCTCATCTCCTTATTCCACCTTCACCCCAAATCTGAACTTGTTTTTCAGTTACTTTGATTAGAAGCCCTATTTTCTCTCCTTGGCTAAGGCTGCTCTGTTAAGAAAGAGTAAGATCTTAAATAGGCTTTGACTTTGATTTTTTGTGCTCTCTATGGACTGAAGAGGCATTAAAGCTTTCTTCTCTCTCTTTTTTTTTTTTTTATTTAAGTGTAAAAGTACTATTAGATTAAACATATCCATCAAAAGAAATTTCTGCTTCCACTTGCATATTCTTATTCTATTAATAAAATCTCTCTAAATGACCTACAGAACTGCTGACTGTGGTTCTCATATAGGTGTAGGGACAGAGAATATGCAAGGCACAGTGATTTTTTTAAGGCATGACCTAAAGGTAGAAAGAAGTAGGAAGCTACCAACTGTATGTTGACATCCCCACTGCTGTGCATTTGTCCAAGGAGTTAGTGCCTCTACAGACTGCCCTGAGGTTTTTCTTCCCCACTTCTCAGTGTAAAATAAATAGGTGAAAGCAGCCCATAGACTCCTTCCAGCATAAAGTGGATCCTCCATCAAGAACTGTACGTGGGACCTGTGTTCCCTCGTGTTTGCAGTGTCTGTTGCTTTTCAGAGGTAAGATGTTTGTTTTCAGTGGGGAAGGAGTTTCTCCCCCATATACAGACATCCCCACTAGCCAGAATCCCATGTACCCATGGGCTGCCATCACTCACGCTCCTCTAACTGTTGCAGATTGTGCATAACCCAAAGAGGATTTGGAGGTTTTGCCTGGGCAGGCTCTGGAGCAGTTTATTGTGAAGCCCTGCTGACTGTCCCAAGCGGGCATGAGGTTTATTACGCAGCTTGGAAGAAGTTTCCCTGCGTAAATCAAAGGCATCATTCAACCAAAGCTAAACACTTGCCCTCTTTATCCTCCTGAAAACTGTTCTTGCTTCTGCACCAGGGACATGCTTTAATTGAGGTTACTCCAGTTTAGCATCTCGTCAAAAAGCTCCCAAAGGTCTTGTGTTTGGCAGAGGCAGCTGGCACTATGAAAACACAGGAGCTGCGTGGCTGAGGGAGGAACAGGCATTGCCCCCAGGACACCTGATGGCCCCTCATGCTACTGACCTTTCCTCCATCCTGTGGGGCCACATGGCTCTGAACTCCAACATGTTCACAAGCTAGTGGCACTTCTACAGGAGAGCATACAGAGAGTATTAGCCGGCTGTGATTTAGCTGGTGAGGAAGTAATGATTTATATTAACATTTGAAGCAGGTCATTAAATATGACCCCCTCATTGCAAACCCCATGCTGAGCAAGATATTTTCTTGTAAATGATTTACCAGCAAGCTTTTCATACTTCTGCCTAGTAGCTTTTCCATAACCGGAGTCAGACTCACTCACATTTCCCAAGCCATGGTAGTGTTTTTTCTTCAAACTATGAAGGCATCTCAAGACTGCTGCAAATTGGTTTGGGTAAGCTAAGCAATCCAAATCTCTACATCCCATCTGCCAAACAGGGCATACTGCTCTTCTCCAAACTCTCCAGAACTGAGTTCTCCAAACTCCAACATAGCCAACATCTTGCTGAAGCTGCAGGGTGGGTCCCAGTGCCCATGGTATGCTGATGCTGCAGCCAGCATATGTCTGCTGAGGGCTGCTGCTCCTCCCGGGATGGCTGTGCCCACATACGAGCAAAGGCAACCCAAACCATGCCAGAGAGCAGTAGCAGTGTGCCCAGAGGTGTTCCCATTTCAAGGCAGAGAAGTCTGGAAATCCGAAGTGATTGCCACATTGTTCAAAACCCACTTTTTCCATTTTAAAGCCTGTATCATGAATAAGTTAGACTCAAGCCTTTCTGAGAGGCATTTATAGTTTTGTAACATCACATAGTCCAATCCAAACTCCCGCTGAAGTCCATGGAAGCAATCTATCTTGCGTCATGTCAGCTCTGGGCCAGGCTTCAGTCTCCAAAGGACAATCATAACTGAAGATAGGCAAACAAACTGCATGGTTTGGTTAGTTTTTTTCCTTTTAAGTATTGTTTTTCATCTGTGTAACTAGAACTGTTTCTTTAAAGATGAGGCTGGATGATATTGCATGCTACATGTGATAGCACGAGAAAAAGAAATGTTTGTATTTATTTGGCTGGAAGATTTATTTGCTCTTCTGTGGAGGAAAAAAAAAACTGAAAAAAAAAATCAGAATATTTAATCATAAAGAATATTGCTTTCTGATACTCCAGACATCTGATGTTCCTTAAAGAAGAAGATATTAAAACAACAACAAAACAAAAGTGAATGTGTATAATGAATACAGCCTCACTCTTATTTTAGGACCATAGGACCAGGCCACATATAAGAAGTGTCAATAGTGAAAATATCCTAAACTTGATGCAAAGCACTAGATACTGTACAAACCTGTTCATACCTATACACTAAAAGCAGCTGGAATAAGGAAACATTTTCAAGAAGGCAAATGAAAGAAGTCAACATTTTCAAGAAGGCAGGTAGTTATTTCTTTGAAGCAGAAACTTACATAAACCATACAAGGCAAAACCATTTGCTTGTGAGCATGTCTGTAATCTTAATTTTTTAATGGCTCCAGCTTTGGACAATTAGAAGCAACTGAAGCTGCCTCTGTTGATGCCAGCCATATTCATGCCCTGTGCAAGCTAAGCAGCTGCTCAAACACAGCTACAGACTTGAGCCTGGACACACACAGCCACCAGGGAGATAACTGAATTTACGGGTGCTTGGCATTGGGCTCTAGGTCCTTAACAACAGAAAGAAGTTTGTGTTGAATTTTAACCTCCCTAAGTAGCATGTTTTTTTCAAAGACCACTTTACCCCCAGTAAATTTGCGAAACCAAGTCGGGAAGCAGTCTTGCTCTCTACGGTTTGTGTGCCAGGAAATCAGGCAGCAGTCACAGCTCCTTGCTGACGCCTCAAGCACAACACGAAGGCTTAATCCTGAGGCATCTCGGGGGAGGAAAGGCTGGACAGGATTTATGTAACGCGTAACAGGCCGATGCTCTGCCTAGCTCTTGCTCCCACCTTCGCCCTTAGCAACAAGGGAGGGAGGGAACATGGAGGAGCAAGACGTGCTGCGACCGCATGTGTTAGCTCGGATACCGAAACCGTGTCGCAGTGGTTGTGTCCCTGTCTGTGGTACCCCCCTGTGGCCAGGTCTGACATAGCAACCCCCGTGCACCCCCCTGCCACCTGCAGCCTCCTCCAGCCCTGCCGCTCACCTCGCCGCATGTTCTCCCCGAGCACTGCCAGCCCTTTGCAGGCTGCTGCTGGCTGCCAGCCCAGCTCTGAAACGGAAAGCGATGGGCTGAGGACACGAGGCGCCGAGGATCACCTTCCCCATCTCTGCCCAGATCTGCGGAGCAAACACATGCCACTCCTGGCATTGGAGAATGGTGAAGAAGCCCAGGACTGCAGGAATTTTACCCAGCAGGTTTCAGATGCAGGCTGTTGGTGCACCAGGGCGTGTGCCCATCATGTCTCTTCACAGTCCAAGCAGAAAGGTTCCATCTTCTTGTTGCTGCTGGGTTGTTGTTGGGGGGCATTTTTTAAAAACTCTTTTTTTTGGATAGGGTTTGGTATGGCAATGCAATGCCAACAGATGGAGCTGTTCAGAGAAGAGACCACTCATTTTGGCAGAGCACAGGGGAAGCAGCAGACAAGCATGGAATTCTAATTATTAAACGTAATGAGAGATGAATCATCGCCAAGCAGGAGATATACTCAATTTACTTTGTGAAAGTGAAAAATAAGTCTGTCAACAAAGCTATAGCCCAGGACGGGGAAACCCCAGGATTTCTCCAACTCTGCGTGTGAGGATGTTCTGTCCCAGAAGAGAGGAAGGGCTCATCACACCCCATCAAGCAGAAGGCTGGAGCCTCACAGCCTGTAGTTACACAGCTCTCATCACAGCACTTGCTCAGGACTTTCACACTGAGGACACCCCATACGTGCCTGTGACACTTCCCAACTACACTAGTTCATAACATGCTCAACATGAGGCACATTTAAGCATGACAGCAAATCTCCTAAGCCCTTCCTGCACACCCAGCAAGGACATTCTGGGACTCCCCAGTCCTCCGCACCAAGCACAACTTAGAGCACCACCATATGGAGCATCACAAACGTGCTGGACTCGCATCATCCCTCACAGAGCCTCAAATCAAAAGGATTTGGCTCCATGGCTCACCAGCAACCAGGGATGTGTTATGGGCTACCAGGAGGACAGGAAAGAGGAAACAGCAAACAGCAGGTGACCTTTCTTGTATTTGTAATGCATTTGTATGGCCAGTGATTCTGGGAGCTGCATTGTTTCTCTAGGGGGCAAACTGGGAGGAAAGATCCACTGGAAAGTGGTACTGCTCTTTACTCCTGGCAAGACAGGCCACAATAAAATGTCCTTGGTATCTTTAGCACAAAGAACAAGGCCTTGCAGCCTGTCTGCCAGTGAAATATAAATAACCAGAAAACACAGAACGATGAGGAAATGTTAGCTCTCATTTGAATGACTTTTGCCTTTTTAATTTTTTCTGGGGGGGGTTGGGGGGAGAGAGAAAAATTATTTGTTACTAGATAGGGGGAAAGGGCTTGTGTCTTCTTTCCAGCCAGAAGAAATATTTCAATAAAGAAGAAAGGTTTTGTGGGCTTTTTGTTATAAGCTCTGTTCCCAAAAGCCAGTGTATCTACTTTTATACAACAGATACAGGATTTCTCATGGCAAAATTACCTGAACACCGCATTGTTCTTAGCAAACGGACTCCATATGCAGTAATGGAGGGACGTCTTTTGTGGAGAATTTGCAGAGCAGAAAAACTAAATTCCACCAGCCCAGAAAGCAGAGACGGCTCCTGCGTCACTATCACCAGTTCCCCTGATGCCAGCAGCCTCTAGGGATGCACTTCTTCACATGATATTCAATGTAAACCTTGCACTATGGTATTGTGGAGTTGATTTTTTACCAGTTTTGAAAAATTGGAAAAATAAAAAAGGCAAATAAAATGGTTACAATAAAAATAAACTTTTGAAGCAACCTGACAAGTTCTTAGTTGTGAATAAAGATGCTCCGTGACCACTGGAAGAAACATGGTTTCTTCTAGATATGTGCAAAGTGAATCCCACAGCAGCCTATGTTTTAGCCCTAACTGGTAAAAATCCTTTATAAAGGTTTTCTTCTGCGTGGATCCCCAGGAGACTCATCAATCTCCTATGAATTCAGGGACTTAATGTAGTTCTGTCTGGTCATATACATTCATTTAAGTAGGGAAATTTAATTATTTACCCTCTGTTAATAGCACTGAACTGAGCCAAGTGATGCCACTGGGGGAAGAGAGAAGAAAAGAGGAACAGAGAAGAGGGGAGAGAACAGGACATAAAGATGGATGCACATAAAGACAGCATGTTCACATAAAAACCTTATTTACAGGACCATGGTGGCCTGAAAACCTGCACCTATCAACCTGCAAACTTCCAAATGAATAGGTGATCACACTTACTAGCCAGCCTGGCCACTGTTATTGCTAAAAAGGAAAAAAAAAAAAATAAAAAAAAAAATCAAAATGACATTTTAAATGGTAGATTCAAGGGTTTCCTCAGGCACCAAATTATTCTACTAGGCTCTTGACAGTACTTCAGTGCTAGGACAGGAAACAGCATCACAGTGGTGGAAACAAGAGTTAGCACTCCTAGTACCAGGCCTGCAGACCATCATGCTCTCACATTCAGAAAACACTCTGAAGAAATTGTGACATATCCTCAGGGCAGGGATCAGGCAAAATTGAGTGGTACAATTTAGAGGGTGAAAAAAAAATAGGACTTGTTTACTTCATTGCCCTTCCAGGAAGGGCAAAAGCAAGCCTTTTACCTCTTCATGTGTGTCATTTATGAGACCACCTAATGTTCCTGTGGCTCATTCTAATGCAGTTGTGTGTAGGGTTAAATTTGACATTAATTTTACAAAAAATCAGGAACAGAAAAATGAAGCCCTTGGTAGGTACTGCGAGGACAGCAGGACCTGAGAGGTTCCTGCTATCCACAGAAACATACTGCTTACAGGGAGCTGTGAAACATAAGACGACCATCCAAGGATAGTCACACAATGTTATGTCTGACGTTATTCCTGGTGAAGCAGATTGCAGAACTAAGACCTGATCTTAGTGAAGCTGATCTGGTAAAGCAAAAAATTACCAAAAGTAGAGACAAATGGCTAGAGGGAAGAATGAGACGCCCTGGGCATAAGAAGGCAGAGCTACAGGCAGACTTGGAGAACATATGACGCTGAGTTGAGTTTTCAGATAATCAGGTTGTACTTGGTTTGCATTTGATAGGAAGCTAGGAGGCGTGTCTCATATGAATATGGATGAAAGGCTTATGGTGATTCTTACATGGCCATCCATAGCTCTCATGGTCTGATTAACACAAATTTTCTGCTGATGAGGCAAAGGTTCACAAGAGACAGGATTTACAGCTGGACTCTGGAAGTGCCATAGGTGAATCCTAATAGTTACAGGTGCAGTTAAGGCCACAGAGCAGGGTAAAGCAATGAAAATACACCAGCGAAGGACTAGAGTTTGAACTGGGTTGATGAAGAACAGAGGCTACTTTAGTGCTCAAAACCCACCCCATTTCTTCAGACACCTGAACACATTTGGGTGCTATATCCCTCCCTGCGGGATTAGTCTGTACATATACCCTTATCCAGGTTTGTCATTTCCATGGAAGTAGAAGCATCTTCATTTTAAATGAGCTTTCATGACTTTAGAGATAGTTAAAGTAAAAATAATTTTATTCTAGCAAAACCAGAAAAGGCATCATAGTTTAAAAACTGAAAACAAATCAAATAAAAAGAAGGAAGAAAACAGCATTAGCTCATACCTGAACTTACAACTCTCAGTCACAATTTGGCCAAAAAAAAAAAAAGACAGTTTGTATGATTTCTGTCCCTTGCATATCATTTTTAACAGTGAACTTCATCCTGGGGTTTTGTTTACCATTTATAGAGGGAGTTTCCTCACTTGAGTTCTCTTCTAATTGAGGTAACTTCCTGATGTTGGTCAAGGTTCTTGAAACTTACCTGAGAATAACTGTTCTGTGATGTGCAGAGTGTACTCAGAATGGTATTTTTTCTATTCATTTGTCCTTTTCCCTAAGGAATGAACTGGATTGCAGCTCTCAAATTGTAACATTTTTCAAATCATGTATCATAATGCATTTTCTGCTATGCCTGGCATTGTTTGTCTTTTGGTTTGCTAATTTTCTTTCATAGAAATTACATGACACATTAATACAACAAACATGGGCTTTGAAACAATCTCCCTTCCCTCCTCAAACACACGGTATTAATTTCAAAGGCCATCATGTCACAACGCTGACCGTTAATTACCTCAGGACTTGGCACGCTCTTATCTCCCCAGAGGAGTTCACCGCCTTTCAAAAGGACTAGCTTCCAAATTTTAGAAACCATTTCTTCATCAGATTGAGAATTGCACTTAACTAGTCTTGATTCCTGCAAAATTAGAGAAATAACGTGATTTTTAAAAACATATTTTTTTCCCCAACAAAATCTATGATACTTTGTACCAGTGACTTCCTGAGATGGATTGGAACAGAATAAGAACATTATTAAACAAAAAGAATAATCACAGTGAGAGCAATGAAGGGGCAGTTTCACACCTAATCTGATTTAACATCAGCCAAAAGGGGTTATCCCATCCTCTCCATCCCTCTTGCATCCCTGTGCTCCCGTGTTTCCTTTATATTAGACCTAATGATCCTGCAGCTGCAGGGCACAAAATTCAGTTCACTGACCCAAAAGAAAACTAACACAAGAAAAAACTTAGCATCTGCAAAATGGTACTTCAAGATCTGAAGGAATTTCTAGGTGCAACCATAATTGATCCCTTTGGTGCACAGGTCCCGGCCAGCTGCCAGCACTCACCTGGCCAGACTCTCACTCCCCCTCCTCAACATGGACAGAAATTAAGATGAAATGAAGAGAGGGAGATCACTTACCAAGCACCATCACTGGCAAAGTAGGCTTAACTTGGGGAAAAGTAGTTTAATTTATTATTTTCAATTAAAATAGGTTTGGATATTGAGAAACAAAGACAAACTGTATCTGTGGTCTGTCCACAGGCTGCCGGGCAATGCCTGCCCCATGCCTGGAGCACCTCCTCCTCCTGTCTCCTCAGGGCTGTTCCTCACCCTTTTCCCCTCAGCCTTGCTGCCCAGCACCACGCTGCCCTTTCTTCCAGCCCTTTTCCCCTCAGGAGCCGCTGAGGTGCTGGGCTCTGCCCTGGGCCCACCAGAACTTTCTGGAAGCTGTGTGGGGCAGCCCCGGCTCCCTCACAGAGGCCTCGTGGCTCCCCCGCTGCAGCGCCTCAATGCTGACACATGACAAGAGAGTTTACTTTTAGCCATGAGAAGTAAAGAAGCACCATTTTCAAACTGTAAAATTGAACTTTGAGTTGAATCTCCTCCGGTCCATGGGCAGCGTGTTCTGGAGACCTGCAGTATGGCACCATAATGTGCAGCTGTAGTGGCTGAGGGATACAACACACATTTTAGGGAAATCATTCTAGAAACAAGTTTAACAGCATTTCTATTTCTGTGCAGTACGCACAGAAGACTTTACAATTCAGGCTTGTGTTGTGATTGACTGATCCACAACCCTGAACGCAGTATTTTTTCCACTGTTAAGCTGTATCATGCCAAACAAAAATCCCTGCTAATGTTTGTACTGCACCACACAGTGTATTCCATCCAATTTCCATACATGCATCCACAGGGAAACAAGAGCTGTAGAAATTATCACCTTTAGAAAAATCATTTAAATTTTAAAAAGCACTGAAAGTCCTTGGCTAGAGAAGAGCTCCTTTTGGAGCAAAGTCATCGCCTGCTTTCATCAAATTACTTGCACAGGAGAGTCTGCATTTTGATTCTTCCATCTGACTTCTCAGTCCATGCACACCCAACAGATACTCTCAGATTATCCAAAAAATAAGCATCAGCCATCAAAACATCTTGCTCAATCTCGTTTCAGAAGTCTCCAGTGTTGACATTAAGGGACTTGTAATGTTTGACTCCTCTAAGAGAAAGACTTCAAAGAGAGATGTCCTGGCTCTGCTGAAGCTGATGGCTGAGCTCCTAGTGACTTCACTGGGGACACGATTTCACTTCAAACAGCCTTCATGTAGTACTTTCTGAAAACTGCACTTTAACAACTTCAGAAGGCCTTTTTATTTTAGAAAGATGAGTTTAGGTGGTCTCTTTCTGTATTCATATGTTGGTATTTACATCAACGTAACAAGGCGTAATACATTAGGCAATGTTAGCCTAAATATCTACTAAAATATATTGCAGCTGATTGATAGACTCCAAATGGGATGATGAGATAAACTGCAGGGCTCCTGCTCTGCTAGCCCCCCTGCATGCCTGGCTAACATACACCTGCACGGCTTGCACAGAAACAAGCCTTGTGTGCCTGAAAGTGCAGAGCGTAACAGAGGTTAACAAGACGAGGACATGTCACCCACAGTCCTTGTCAGGTTTATACAAACTCCAGGATGAGCACTGATACCATAATGTCACAGCTGGTTTCTCCCCAGGCCTGTTGGAGCCTGACAGCTTTGACTTGCTTACAGCCCTACATCACCCTTGACAGGCTTGTGAATAGCTCTTGGTGCAAGTTGGTTTGCTCTCAAGCTTCTCAGATGTTATTTAAGAAATAAGGCAAAGCAGCTGCTTCATATTCTTTCAGGCTGGATCCTAAGGAAACCATGCTTACATACTCATGCTGTCTGTTCTGTTTCAGTAATTCCTGCCTCCATTAGCCAATTCCTACAAATCTGAAGAGGACTACATACCTGACAGATAGTCGTTGCCTATGGGAGATTTGCACAACATGAGCCTGGGGGTTACAGGCAACCCTTGAGACCAGCAGCCAAGGTATTAGAGACACTTACCCTGTCACCACACACGTCTGCTGCCTCCTGTGCAGCAGATGTGCGTGAACACCAGAAACATGAGGGTTAGCTAAAGATACTGCAGTATGTGGAGACAGAGGAGACGGAGTAGCTGACACTTCTGTACTGAGATGGGGAACATGAGAGAGCAGGATATTACCTCGCAAGAAATATCTTACTGAAGGAGTGTAGAGCATAAGAAATACGTGTATTGCATTGGCAACACATGAGACTTTTAAGGCAGCTGTGGTTATTGTGGTTAAGACACAAAGCCATAGGAAAGCAGGTCTCATGGCAGCTGTTGTTCATGTGTTCACTAACATTTCATTTGAGTTCACAGGAGTGTGTATAACAAGACAGGCATTTATTGTGTTCTAATCACCATTAAGTGATCCTGACCATTTTTATGAGGATTTATTGCCTAGGTTATGCAGAAGATGAACGCTGCATCATGGTAAGACCTTGAACAAAAAAAGTCCTCCTAATCTCTGTGCTATCTTGTAATGGAGTGAATGATCGTGCACAGGACTAATCCTCCCACACTACTTTCTGAAAAGAAAAAGAAAGAAAAAAAAAAGCTATAGGCCTACTATATTATGGTGGAATAACAAATTTTAATTTTCTCAAATGTGTAGATATATGCTCCATAACTTCCTGTCTTTAATTCTGCATCATTCTGCTCAAAACTGAGCTGTAAAGACTGTCCGCTGTGAAATGTTGCACCTGTTTCAACTGTTATACCATAATAGTCAATAGTACGGGCTTCTTCTTCTAGACCCTGCTATTAACCTGAATTTTAGTTAACCATAGCAGTTACCATAGCCTTGCTAATGCCCCTGATTTTTTATTTTTTATTTTTTTTACCAGCACTGCTTCCTCTTAGGCCTTCTTCTCCTTCCACATCATGTCCCATATTAACCTTTGCATGGAGAATGGCTGCAGCTTCAGAAAGTCAGGCTCCCTCTTCCTTCCCATTCAAATCACTTGAATTTCATGTCCTTTCCACAGATTAATTGACAAGCAGAGAAGCACGGTCTTTGTACCTACAGAATACACAAAATGGAATTCAAATCAGCTCTGAACTTTACTTTGAGAGGCTATGACAAGCTTTTAGCAGTGAAATTTATTATTGTAGATGAATGACTACACTGGCACCAACCTGTCTGCTACAAAATAACCTAGGACATGTAATTGTGTGTTTGAGTATAAAATCAACAGTATTCAAATTGTTTGTATTTATATGCATTTCATTTGGTTACCCTTCCTTTATAATTTTAGCAAGCTAGTGCTGTCAACTGTATAATTTCTTCTTGGACTGTATCTGCTTATGCCAGTGGCAATGGTTACTCATCACATACAAGAGTTTGCAGATCACTTCATTGCAAAGTGTATCCGTCGTCCTCACCACTTATTTTTCATAAGCCCTTTTCAAGTCCAAAATAGACCCAGCGGCAGAATTAGACCCACAATTAGAGCTGTGTAAGATCTTTCATTGGCTTAAGTGGGAGTAGGATGATAGGAAGTTGTGCTCCTGCCAGGCTTCGTGATTATTGATACAGAAATGCAAATGTGCTAACAGTTTGCTTCTTATGAGTACCTTAGGTAGAAAGTCAACTCTGTATCTGGTTTGTGCCTTGTGCTCTGTACCTTGCTTGTGATTCTCAGGATAAGATTTTTTTTTTTTTTTTTTTAAATTGTTCCTCTATTCAGACCAAAGGAGGAAAAGTTGGATAATGAAAATAGACACTGCCCAAGTTCAAACAATAATTCCTACATAGCTTCATGAAGAAACATGACTTTTTTGACAAATACTACTTACGAAGTAATTGATTGGAGTACTACTTACACATGGAAGCAAAGGAGAAGCAAAACATGTCATCTGACACTTGGGTTATGATTTCCATATACACATATGTATATATACACACACAAAAATAAGATTTTGAGACAGCATATGGGAAAAAATCATAAGCTGGAATATAGCTCTCCATAAAGAGAAATGAAGGAAGTGAGTGGAAGAAAGAACTTGTCATTTTACAAGCCCTTCTGCCATGTTTATTCCATGAAAGAGTGAATTTATACAAATGCTTCTGTGAAGGCAACACTGAAAAGCATGTTTAGAATGGAAGGTTAACACTGTTACTTTTCCAAATACTTTTCCAAATAAAAATGTTGCAAACCCATAAGTATTATTTCTGTTTTTCACTCACCACATAGTACAGCGCCCATACAGTAACTTACTGTTGTATTTTAGAGAAATTTTACTGTCTCTGATAACTCAGCTTCTTCGTTAGAACATTTCTGAAGTGTTGTACTCTTCACTGCCAAGATCTCTGCTAGTGCAAATCACTATTGCTCTACTTCACTTCACCAGACTAGACTAAGTATATCCTCTGAGGATGCAGACTGATATGCATTCCACTTTTTGTTTTTGCAACCTGAAAAGCCTGTTTCATATTTTTTTTGCAGGAATTTATAGAAATATCTTCAACTACAGGACAATATTGATTTCACATTAAAAAAAAGACAGTATCTCAACTTATTCTTTAACGTAAAAGTGAAAATGAACTCTGGGTATTAAAAAAAATTTATTAAGATTTTTATCCATGAAAGATTGGTACTACAATCAATATAACCATTTTATCAGTCAAGTATGTCTGTTATAGGCAGGCACAACATTACAAAAGAGGCAAGTACAATGCCCGATTAAGCAAATACAGTCTGAATATCTATTCATCCACTATTTCTGAAAACAGAATTATCAAATATCCACCAGGGAAAAAGATGAACTAATTTAGTTTCTCTTTGGCATACTTATCAGGACAATGAATTAATTACAAAAGTCTTCTATTGCTGCCAGTGCTGTGAAGAAAAAAGTACTGAAAGGAAGATTGTATGTCAGAACTCACTTCTAGAACTCAGGCGTCTGGCTAACATATCAGAACTGGTGACAAAAGACAGTTCAGCTGCCAATGCTTCATGAGGCAGACAAAGATTACATTGTTTTATACTGCAGTTTTGTTGAAGGTATAAAAAAGAATTACAGTAAATTTATGCACAGTACATACATATTACACACAGTTATATAAATACCCATGCTGTGGCTGGACTTTAGGAAGTTGCTTTATCTATAAGAAAGCTAGTATCAGACCTCCCAGCATCCATTCAATACACATTGCACTTCGCATCCAGTAATATGTTCATTTCTGTACCTCTCTCAAAAATAGATTTAAAACAGAAGCGAAGAATAATATTGAATCTTTCCATAAACTTTGTTTTCTTATTTACATTGTAATATTCCATTATACATAAAGACTGCGTTACGATACATTATCTTTATATAGCTTTTTGTAATACATACAGCTTGAAGCTATTAACATCTTAGTTTGGGAACAGAGATATGACCTATAAGATTATTTTAAACAATTTTAGCCTTAATTCTCCCTTAGTTTGTTTCACTGAAACCATTCTTTGACAAAAAAAATCCTCCTTATTGGGGAGGAAAAAAACAACCCATGTTTAAACCATCACTGGATTTCCTTAAACCACTGAGAAACTTAGAAACCATAATCATTTTTGCATAATTATACAGCCACTTCAAAGGCCTGTTACTTTTAAATTTAGAACATGAATGACAATTGTGACCACATCTTTAAATTAATTTTTTTTTTGAACTTTCGGATATTTCTCAAACATAAAACAATGAAAACACAATCATTAATCATACATAATCTTTGTACAACTGGGAAGAGCTCCTATTTTATTACGGAAAAAATGAACATGCACACACCCCCATTCACAGAGTGAGAACATAAACTACAGCAGCACTTGTCTCAAGTTATGGTGCACATGGTTGCAATACGGGGTATAAAACAAGAGTAGAATTTCCAACATCTGTTAAAACACAAAAAAACTTATTGTACAAAAAGTCATTCACATTCTTTGCAATGAAGTGAGGAATCAGCTGTTTAGCTTTCTGGACTCTCTAGTCGGCAAACCCCTCCTTCTATTGCCACGGACTGCCCTGCCACAGCTCCAGGAGGAAGTCTTGAAATGTGAGTCTGTGGAGAAGCCAAGAGAGTGTTATCAAATAAGAAGAGAGGCAAAAGTATACAGGACACAGAGCAAGCTTGTAAATATCAAACAATTAATCTGTTTAATTACTGCAGTCTGAAGGGCAAATTACAAAGCAACCTCAAAAGTTGCAAACAACTCGGATTCTCTTTTGTTTTATTTGTGCTAATGTTTAACATATGAAGAGAAGGACCATGACAGATGTGTAGAAAAGGTAGACTGGATAACCCAGATCATTGAAAATATAAGAACAGAGAAATAAGAGAAAAAAGAAGAATAACTGTGGTCTTCCATGTTTTTTTAGCTTACTCCTTTGGAAGATTCAAAGAAATTTAGTACTGCATACAGAAACACATGTTACAGAAGCCCTAGACACAATAACATATTTGACAGAGATAAACTTGCACCTCAGAGCATAAGCAAACTGCAACGACGAAAACGCCAAAAAAAATCCTCTGCATAAAAGACCTACTGGTCCCTCTAAAAAAAAACAAAAACCAGAAAAGCTTCCTCTAGAGTATTTGTTGTCCATTGCCAAATAAAAGGACTCAAAGAGCACTGTGTTTCTGTCAACAAGCATCTTTCTATGGAGAAGTTTTAAGTTTTAAAAGCAGGTCTTTTAGATGATTCTGTGATATTGCAGCAATAAACTGGGCATATATGCATGTGCATATAGCAATTTACCTTACAACACTGCTGCAATTCAGTTACACTAAAAATCTGTTAAAAAAAACTTTCTATTCTGTGGTACATCTTGTTACTGATGGGCAAAAGTATTCACTTATTAAAAATTTTGACTTATTCTTAAAAGTAATGACAACCTTTCTTCCTGTGCATGTTTTTGGACTGTGGAAACTGCTTCTATTTTCATCTACGCTGTTGATTTTGAGCTACAGCAGAGTCATTTCAGATATATTGACTCCTTTCATATAGAGCCAAGAGCTAAATCAGTGTGTAACCAAAACAGCAAAGAGTCGGCAGCATGTTTCTACAGACTTCGCTGTTTCCAGGTTTCAGAGCTGCTGAGTGGATTCCGGTAAAACACTGAAAAGAGCCTTAGTGGAACTCTCAAATGCAATGGCGCTGATAACAGCATTTCCCTGGGCTTGAGGCAGAAAGCGTCACCAGCTAGGGCTACTCCCTAGCCACCCCTCCCACCAAAGCAGAAGCACTTCATTCTCCTCACGAGTAACAACTTTCATTAAGTTAAAGCTCAAACAACTTATTGCTTAAACAATTATTGAATGCCTCCTACTATGACATAAAGCTCACAACAATGAAATTGCTGGCATGAGAAATTACAGCTTCCTTTAGGTGCAGCCAACTACATTGTTAAGTTTTTGTGTGTACATTATCCCATTTAATAGACTGAAGTGCTGCAAAACGTGTAACTTGCAATGAGGCAATGGGTTGCCAGGGGGTTGGACTAGATGATCGTTAAGGATTCCTTCCAAACCATTCCATGGTTCTATGATGAAAGTTCCCTAAGAGTAACTTCCATCAGTTCAACAGGAAGTTTTTTGAGGCTGTAACCATAATTCATTGCATCACAGAGACTTTTTGTATTTCAGAAGCAGCTTCTTTCAATTCCTTTCTTGATAAGGGTATCCTGGATTCTGCTCTTAGGTGGTCTTGTTTTCAGTTAAATTACGGAATGAGATTTAATTAAAAACATTTAAAGGTTTTCATTTTACTACAAAAACTTTGATCTCTGGCCTTCCTGCTTGACATATGAACATCTTCCTACTTTCAGACCACTTTTGGTTACAACTGTGATTTACCACTTCAAGAAGAAAAGATTCCTTTCAAATCTTTTAGTTTCCCCCAAATCTTATTGACATTTTTTTGAGAAGCTATTTCTTAAGTTTAAAAAATGAGAGAGAGAGAAAGAAAAAAGAGGAAAAAAAAAATAAAAAAAGAAAAAAAAGAAAAAGAAATGAAAAAAAAAAAAAAAAAACACATGAAAAAAAGGGATTTTAAGAGCAAAAGACCCAAGACATTTTTCCAGGTTTGTTAAGTTTTGTAACTGAAAAGTAGGATAGGATGACAGTGTACAAACAACGTTGTTTGAAGGGCACTGTACCAATCTTTCCTCAATGGAAGAATGCCCTTGAAATACTAAAGTGAGATACTAAAATCAAAGGAAACCTGTGGGCCAATAAAACATCATTTGTAAATGAGGACATTTACACAGTGATCAGTCAGAATTATTAGCAGACCGTAGCAGCAAGACAATAAAAAGCATGGAGGCTTGAAGATGATTCCAAGAGGCATATGGGAGGAAGCTTATTACCAAAATGTAAGAAGTATTAGCACTATCATGATTATTATGAATTTTATAATCTCTTTTTTCCTTATAAATGCAACAGACTTTCTTTGTTTGAATTAGATTTCTCACTGGAATTATGAATTCATCTTTTGCATAGGATTGATTTAACCCACAACCCAAAGTTAAATGCCTAGTACACACTTACATAATTGCAGGAGCAAAACGTGAGACTTCATTGAATCCACCTGAAATTTTATAGATCATGCTATTTGAAAGTTAGCTGAGCATAATATCCTAGTAAGATCTTGAGCAAGGGAAGGAAAAAAGACCAAGAGAGAGGATAAACAGATATTTAATATCTGTCAATACATCATCAAGTAGCTATGCTTAAATAGCTGTCCAAAACACATTTCCTATTTAAAAAAAAAAAAAAAACATTTTGTATACAAAGAAAAAACAAGTTTTCCATAAAAAAGGAACAAAACCAAACTGACAACAACAAAACCAACACTACTTACTAGCACACGTACATTTCTATTTACAGAAACACCCAAACCACATTTTAACAAAACCTTTCTTAAATCCTTTACTTGCATCCTCTTTATTTGCACTTTGTATGATGAAGCAAATACAGATCTTGTCTTACACTGACTACTGCTTCTTACTTCCACCAATGTCTGCTTTAGGTAGAACAAAATCCACACAGATATAAGAGGAGAGTATTTAAAATATGTTTACTAATAAGTAATATCAAAGGATAATATTGCCATATTATTCCCTTGTTCCTAGCCATAGGAATGAACTCTAGTAAATAAAAACAAACATCAAAGAATATTTAAGATTTTAAAAATGCAACCACAGAACTTAGTTGTACTGTTTACTACATTTTTTTACCTTGACATCATATTTTATATTAAGTCCAGATTGTACAGTGGATTGGATTTAGATTTTAAAATATATTAAAAAAAAACAACAAAAAAAAAAAACTGGAAATCTTTTAATTTTTTAAATTTGATTAGTCCATCAGCTTTAAAACTTGAATGAGCCTACATCTAGGGGAAATTGCACCTGGGAATATACAAATAGGAAAAGAAAAAAAAAAAAGGTTGGAATTAATCCTCCACTAAGCTTCACAGAAGCTTCCCCTTGAGGAAACAGTAGGCTAAGGAAAGGTAAATCAAGAATGACAGGGCTATCCAGATCTTTAGCTCTACAAATAGAAATTTTACTGTCCCTAAGAATATTTTGAGTTTTTTTTTGTTTTCCTAGCAAAAAGTAAGTCTGGTGACACCTAGCAGAAACACAGATTCTGACAGAATGGACTAAGAAACCACATCATCACTGCAGATCTTTGTCTGTGGCTTAGAGGGAAAGTCTCATGCCCACTATTAAAAAAGAAAATAAATAAATGTTAGATTAAGTACTTGATTTTGCTCCCCCCTCCCAGCCTATAGAGCACAACGAAGCTAGCCAGCCTTCAGACACTGATTCTTGCTCTGCGTGTACTTGTCATCAAAAACGTAACAAAACAAAAATTAATCCTTCTTTCCCTCCTAACTAAACCAAAGCCATGGAGCAACTAACTCCCACAACCCCAGACACTGTCCAAGCTTACTGTCTCTCAGTCCCTTTTGATCTGCACTGGAAAGCTTCCCACTCCCCTGCAAGTCCAAAACTAATTGGTCATCCTGCCCTGGAACAAGCATTAACTGCTACAGGGATTTCATCTTTTCATCAAAAACATTTGATTATTTTTTTGTTACGTATTTTTAGTATATTTTTAAAATACTACAACTTGTGCCAAGACTTTCTTTACCTCATGTCTCTCAGATAAAGTTTCTGAAACAACTTTGGGGGCCAACTAATATCAAAAACTTATTTTTTTTTAGTCTTCCTTTTATTCACATAAAAGTACGAGTTTGTCACAATAGCTTCATTTTTTTCATTAAAAGCATAGATACAGTGTAGAATTAATATAATGTCTAAGCCAAAAGACAGACAGCACTGCATGAGAAAACTGAAGTCAATCAAATACTGCCAAGAGAACAGAGCACAACTACCAGATGGCAGCACATTCAGTTCTTAAGCAAGTCAAGGGAGTACTTCATGTGTTTAGCTTTCTTATTACATGCTCCGGATGTGCTTTAGACAGAATAATGTATAAAACAAACTTTTTCCATTCATTACACTATTGAGATGAAATATAATGAGACAGAGGCTGAGGACATAATGTACTTAATTAAATTGCTCTCTACCACCTTACTCCTTAAACAAAAGGAGTACCAAACCCATATATTTGTTAGAAACTCAGAATCACTCAGATACCTACAAGCTTTCTAGCTGGGTACGCACTTCCACCATGAAAACCATCTGGACCTATTCTCGATCTCTTCTCTAGGCAGTAACAGCCCGTTCTGGTGGCAACAGCCATCCTCTGCTGCTCCGTCTCCTCCATCCCAGTCTGAATGTATGCCTGCCATATGACAGGAGAGGATGCCCTGAAAAATACTGGCAACTGCTGTTATCACAATATCCCATACACAACTCTCTCTTGGCAGAAAAAAAATATATATATGTATTGGGGGGGTGCTCCAGAAGGATTGTCCCTGTGGGCAAGACAGTCATACTGATGGCATGCTTCTGGCTCTGAGGCACTCATTATAATGGTTCTACACACAGGTTGCTTAGGAAGCTAACAGTTCTCCAAGCTCAAATTCATTCTGTGGGTTAAATATATTATTATACACAATCGGTGCACCAAAAAAGTTTAGTATAATGCATTAGAAACAAATGAAATTTTAAGACAGTTGAAAACTAAAGTGTTTTAAACTCTTTGTATCATGCATACACATACTTAATCTAAATCTATGTACCAACCCATCATCTGTTCAGCTCACCACTCCAGGCAATTGTAGAGGTATTTTAGAATACTGCCATATATTTAAAAATGTGATCTTTACTATTCTGAATTGCAGGTGCTAGGTCAGGTCCTTATATTTATATTTGCATATCTAGATATATACTGTCCTCTATTCTGCTCTAAGATGTAACAGCCAAATATGAGGAAAGTTCCAGAACTTCTGGCTTTATGCAAGAACTCAACCCAATAAATTGAACTTATCTTCCCATCTCAAAGCCCGTAATTTCCATGAAGGTCTGTAAGCCAAATATTTTAACTGGTATCTCAGTACTGAAGGTTATTTCCAGCAAGTATAAATACCTTATTTTTATGAGAGAACTGGATGCTCTACTGTATGCACAGAGTTATTTTAAAGTAAGAATTTCTGCATGATTCCCCAGTCTCCAGACAAGAGTGCAGATTAAAGAAAAAAAAAGGGGTAACAGTGACATATATTTCTCCTGTCTTATGAAGCTAAAAGACCGTCTCTGTAGCCTGAAATGAATGACTAAATTATTTGACTTAGTATTTCTCTTAACTAAACAGGTTTGTTAAATTTTTCCACTAATTTTCAAATTAATATTTGGTTTCTTCCAAGATGTATTTCTTCACCCAATGAGCACTGGACGGCTGCCCTTCTCCTCACATAGGGCTTTCACAAATCTTTTATTCACAAGTAAAACACAGCTTATCATCAGAAAACTTGACAACAATCACTACATTTGGTGTTTGTCATAAATATTACTTTAAACATAGAAGGAAGTGTTTTTTCTAAATTTTACAGTGTTAGTAAAGTCAAATAAATCTGATTATAATGCTTAATCTCAACAGGAAGATTGAATTGGAAATGGTCTCCCCATCCACTATGTTTTTTCGTGCTGGAACATGAAATTAGCTGTCAAAGATTAGGTTTCTGTTTGCGTATTACAACCACATTTGGTGCAGACTGCAGTTGCTGCTAATGCATGTTTCCAAACACAGCAACATACAACACTCTCCTCTACAGTTCCCCCCATCTTGCAAAGCAACGTGAATTTGGTTCATTAGAAAATGGAAAGAATGGCATACATAGTTTTGCAATGTTAAAACCTACTATAACATAGAGCTCACTAATTCACGAACTGAATATATGCCAAAGAGAGATTTAAACTGGCAACTCAATCTGGACTAAATTCAATATTACAGCTAGATTTTTAGAAACTTGTTGTCTAGCTCATCTAGCTATTAGAAAAAAAATGAAATGTGAAAAGTTGAACTACAACAGTATCTCAAAAGCACTGCAGTATTTGCAATAGTTGCAAAAGTAAGCAACAATTATACACAGATCATATATTAACTCATCATATCCCTACTAAGAACCATACTGAGCTGACAAATTATTTCAAATAATTATGGATAACATAGGACTAGAACAGCATATTGTTGGTATTGAGACTGGATTTTTCACTTGAACAAAAGCTCCTGGTCTTGAAACACTACTGAGAACACAGTGAGGAAGTCCCTATTTTCAAGCAAAAATATCATCCACCAGCAACTACTCTAAATCACTAAGATGATATAAGAAATTGGGGGCATCCATGAAAAAAGAACTGCTGTGGCACATTCCATCCACTTCTACTTTGTGGGCACAAAATGCTGTGGGCCCCACATGAGCAAATACACTACAGACCATGCCAGGGTTAAAAGGGCTCCTGTTAGATTATGCAAAAGTATACAGTGTTAAATCAAAGAAAGGCTGCCCACCCCTAACCAGAACCTTCAAGAGATACAGTTTATATGGGTGTCTACATTGCCCGCATATGTTATATTGTCACCTGAGATTGAAGAACTTTTCCTTTGCAGCGTTCTCAGCTGGTGAAAGCAGGCAAAGAACAAGTTACAAAGACTATGCAGCAGCTCAGAGGAGTCGGTTAATTTGTATCCGCAAACCTCCTTTCCCTCCTGTTCACCATTTGCATCTCTAATGTAATGGCAACTGGTAAAATAGAATATATCCATCCCTTAAGCTCATTATAGCTGAGAGTGTCTGCCTAAGTTGTAGCAATGGGTGGTATAGGTTAGTTCCAAGAAGTATATTTTAAAAAGTCAAAGTTTGTTTCCTTCCACATCCAGTGTGTGACAAACACTGGGGCTGAGTGATTATGAAACTGCTAGTGTTGAGAGGGTACAATGCTGAACCAGCAAGACTGTGCTTTGATGAGGTACTTGTGGCAGTGATGTAAGGGTTCCAGGGCCTAGGAACCAGAAGGAGGTCAGACACAGATACTATGCAGGTAGCAAAGATGACATTACTCTTGCTATCAGTGCTAGAGGAGCTGAAATACTTTCACTCTGAGGGAGAGCTAAAGTCAAGTAGCAGGACACACAACCGGAGATGAGTGCATCAGCAGTCAGGTGTGAACTTAGTTCATCTGGCAAGCCTTCACACTACTGTTAAATTTCAACCAACATTTTAAACCAACGTTTCAACAGGAAGCAATGACTTCTCCAGAAAACCGGTTTCCAGCAAAAAGGACCAGACACCTTTCCAGAAAGCATGGTTGAAATCAAACAATTATTAGTCACAGAGCAAAACTGTTCTACAGCTCTTGCAGGCTCAGCCATTTCGTGCATTCAGGCTGGCAAGTGAGCATACAAGCAGTCTTGTTTGGAGGTGAACGGCCGGCTGCAGAACCCAGCCGTTTCTAAATTGGAAGGAAATAAACTCCTGTTGCAAGGCTGCCTCCAGATCAGTACTTGGAGAGCTCACAGCGCTAAAAGCCAGAGGCACCAGCAGGTCAGGATGTACAAACCGTTTCAAGCCTCTGATCCCGCTTTTCCTGCCTCCCTTGTCTTTTAAGAAGTTTTTGCTAGTTAATGGGTTGTGTATGTTTCTGCCTCTCAAGCATACCAGTTTCTGTAGGTGAGCTGGTATCCAGCTGGTCAGAGTGCAGTGTCTACCTTGTAAGAAAGGCCTCTGCTACCTCTTAGCAGTAAATTCATGACCACCATTTGCTAGATACTATTATGAAATGCATTGGCCTCCAATACAAAAAGAAACACACCAAGATTATAAAGCAGGACCTTTTTTCTTAAGTACGTCCCCGTTTATATAATTATGATTCTAATAGTAGTCTAATTCATAACACTAGACACTAAAAACCTTCTCACTTTCTAAAAGCCTTGCTGTGACAATATCTGCTTTCATGTTCATTAAATTGAAACAGCCCCAAATCAGCCACCGTGACAATTCCTTGGTTTAAGAATAAAACTCAAGTCCTAAACTGATGAAAGAAATAAAAACTGAAGCTCTTTACCACCCTAGATAAACAGGAAAGCAACATGTTTCCCTACAAGCTGCTGCCTGATGATTTTGTTATGGTACTCATAAACAAGTGATATTTTATACTTTTATGAATTCTCATACCCTTATTTTTTTTCATGGCAAGCACTCAAAATTAACTGTTCCAAAGCAGTTATTCTATTAAACAAAAAATATGTATTTTTTTTAACGTACAATACATTGTGTTCTATTTCAAGCTCAGTTTTCCATCTATAACTTAGCCCTAGTTGTAGCAGAATAAAATTCCAGCTTTTATGACAGAAGACTTTTTTTGATCAATAGAAGTCAGCAGCAAAAGCATTTGTGGTTTTTCTCTGGAAAGCATTTGTGGCCACAGACTCAAAGGAGGAAGAAAGGGAGGGGGATTAACTCTTCAATGAAGGTCAAAAACATAATTTAAAAGTGAACCAAGAGGAGCAGCTGTGTCTGTCAGCGCAATTGAGATTACCAGCTGGAGCATTTACCAGCAGTATGAAAACAATGCACACCAGATGTCAAATGTTGCAACTGTGAGAAAGAAAACATCTCTGGGCATGGCACTGTCATGCTAGTACTCATTACCAGACAGATTTCATATTTAGCATTTATTCATTAATTAGACAGACACTACCAGGAAGAAACAGAATATTTCCTTAGACACAGCTTTTGAGCACTATAATGTAAGCAAGAAGCAGGTGCGCGCACTGTAATAATTTAATATTGTGCATTCTAGAAATCCTCCTTCTTTCACTGTGAACACAATGACTTCTGCATTAACCAATTAATACTAGCACATCCACAGCTGAGCTTGAGTGACTTTTACTTAGTTCAGTCTGAGCTTTTAGTTTGAGCTTGGATCCTTTTCTAATAAAATCTAAAATAAATATTAAGAAAACAAGTAAAAACTTGTTCTGTTCCATACTCAGCTGGAAGGAACTTGACATATGCCTTGAAAGAGAGTACTTCACTGACAACTCTACCAGCATTACCTTCCCCAGCTCTTTATCTTCCTTCTCCTGCTGGGGCATTCTTGTATTTTTTTCTATACATTTTTCTCCTCAAAGTAGCACATCTGTTCCCAATGCTCCAACCAGCATGTTACACCACTTTTGGTGTGTAAAATTATCTGACGTCAATTTCCTTCTTTTGTATTTTTTTTTAATATTTCTCTCACAAAAGAAATACAGTCTGCCCCTGCACCCTCTCCCCCCACCACCAAAAAAAAAAATAACTGACAGAGAAGAATTTTTGTTTTTACAGTCCTCTCCCCTCCATCGCAGTACCTGCCTTCTCCCTTCAGTACTGTATTCGCCTAAGCATAGGTGGCTCTCAGCCTTCTTGGTTGACCTCTACTATTTGACATTAAAGACTTTTCTGGTTCCCACTGCTAAACTCAATTTTAACATATTATTTCTCTCATGCAAAAAAAAAAAAAGTTAATAGTCCCCAAGAAACTGAAAACATGGATGTTAATATCCGGATTATATATAAAGGAGGCTGTTCTAGGAACTAGCTCAATGTTTGTTTTATATCCCCTTCCTTCTTCCTCGATGATGTTGCAATTCTGTTATCTGAAGGAAGACACACCCACACAAAAATAGTGTACCTCCCTGGATAAAGAGTGTAACGGAATCAAGCTGGATAAAATTATTGAAATAAAATTACTGACAGCAAAAGGAATGACAATATGTTTGTGACGCCTTTTCCTGACATAACACATATGTTAGCATATGTTTGTTAACTGTTGCAATTAAGGAAGGAGAATCAGAAAGGCCTCATTAATAAATATATTTAATTTCTTCTGCACACGTTACTTTTTCCCTTCCAGATAGAATTTTTATGTATTTCGTTATATAAATTCTCCTTAACTTCTGCACCCATTCTACTGTATTACAACCTATTCCTCATGGCTTACCTTAGCTTTGCCATCCTGTGCAGACATATATCCTACACACATGCTCTCTGTTGTATGGCTCCACAGAAATTCCACTATAAAGGAAAATGCAAGAAGTCATAAAAATGCATATTTTTTAAAATATAAGATGTATTTTAACAAGACTGGAATCTTGAGAAACAAACTTGCCTTAAAATAAAGTTTGAGAAAGGAGAAAGAAATGAGCAGGGTCTTATAAATCTCAAAGAAGAAAAACTACTTACCAGAATAATTTAATCTCAAAAGAAACAGCTACCAACCAAACAACAAGATTTCCTGCACTATTTGCAGTCACACACTGCAGAACTAATACCCAGGATAAGAAAGTTACTTCAACGATAAGAAGCCTCCAAGGCAAGAAATACATAAGTTTTAAATGCAGTTAAAATATACAATTGACTTCTAAAGCAGAGGCTGGTTCCACCCATAAAGCAGAAGCAGATATAAATTGTGTTTGAATGCCTTGAACTCAGACACAAGACCACTACAATAGCATAAGCTCAGATGCTGTACAGAGATTCTGTAGAATTGTAAGACTATCCAAAAATAAACTGCATCAAGCATTTTTTTTCCACAGAAATGAGCGTACATACATATATAACATGCAACCACGCAGGGGTAAACAGAGATTTGTGGTATAATGGAGACAGGAAAACAGGCAGAATTAGTAAAATCTGCAAGACAGAAATGAAGACACACAAAGAGGTCTGGTGAAAGAGAAATAATCCTGCAGAAGCAGCAGGAGAGATGCTGGATGGAGCCAGAATAATCCTGCACAATAAGCAAGAGAGATGCCTGGCAAACTCAGAGCAAGACCCGATCCTGAAAGTATACTGAATGATATCAAGAGCAGCTACTATCCCCCCTTCTCTTTGGGGAGAGAGTGAGGAGCATGAAACACCAAAGGCAAGAGAAGAAAGATGAGAAGAAATTTGCCTATTTTAACTGTGACCTCCACATCAATGCACTTTCAAATCTGATCACCTTGACCTCTAGCACCAGCTATATACAGCATCAGCTCCGTGGTACCGCATATTCACAGGTAACTTAGAATACAAACGTTACAGACCAACAGTTTTGTGTTTGTAGTGATAGTGATTTAGAAAACTAAACTCTGGTAACGTGTACTGTTATAGCATGTTAATCAAGCAGTGATGTTCTGAAAATTGGCCTGATTTATCAGTCTTAAACAGCCATTTGTAGTGATCTTTAATTCCCTGATGCATACATACACTCCTACAAAATTCACACGAAGAGCACATTATTCGTATTATTTCTCATCTAATGAAGCTTTATAAATTGCCAGAAAGTATTTTTCTTGCTTTATTCAGAGACATTTTCCTTTCCTGTCGTGAAGTACAAAATTTGGATGATGGAAAGAGTTGTTAATCAGAATTTAGGGTATAAAGGGTTGTAAAGGGTTAAAAATTGCACCAAAGTACAAATTATTCTCTTGGATTACAGGAGCAGTCTTAAAAGAATTAAATATGATGCTATGAAAAGCTGTTTTCACATATTTTATTACTGAAAGACTTTCACATATTGTAAAAAGCATGTTTAGATTATTTTTAAAACTCCTCTGTTGTTATTCCTCACGGTCCTTTAATATGACTGACGAAGGTCACAGCATGCCGACTATGCTTATCCTTTGAACCATTTCATCTTGCATAGCAATTAACCCTTAGCAGAAGATCAAAGTTTGGACAATCCCAGCAGACTGGAAGATTCTGACAGATGTGTAGGTATCACCATAAAAGAAAAATGAACTTCATTTTGGTATGCGATTTGCTCCCATGTAATAGATTCGTGACTGATACTGCCAAAGGTTAGTCAAAACCTTTCAGTGACACATATTCAGTGCAATGTAACTGCGTTTGATGAGGCCTACCCCTCCCTAACACCCTAAGGGTTCAACAGTCAATGAAAGCATTTTTTTTCAGACAAAATTTATTTTATCTTTTAATTTTGAGAACTTGAGTAACAGTTCGGGTCAAATACCCTCAAAATACTTCTTTGTCTTTGTTAACTCTAGGCATATTTTTTTTTTAAAGTTTTTAAGATTTTTTTTTGCTTCTATGTTGTCCACCAAAAGTACCATACTACTAGTATGCAATGTGATTATTGCTAACCAATAAAAGTAATGGAATTACAATAAAAAACCTAAATTTCATACTTGCTCTGAGGGTATTTCCAACATTTTCAACTATTTAATAAATCACTTTCTTGCAAATTGTTTCAATAGTTTCAAAAATATAAAAAGATCATCCCTGTAATAGAGACAAATGATTTTATTGTTCTATCCACCAAATTGTTCAGTATCACACAACTTATCTTCAATCCAAACAACACAAATACTACATATGCTCAAATACAGATTAACTCAACTTATATTATAAGGCAGGAAATTGCTGCACTAAAGAAAAAAATATGTTTAGAATAAGCTGTGATGCAAGAATCTTATTTCAGTGGAAAGAAAAAGAACAATCAACTCTACTTACAATGCACGGGGAATTTTCTTTGTATATTTTTGAGGAAAATCTTCTTTACTAGGTACATGTTTTCTTACATGTAAGTCAAATATTAAATGAATAGAAAATATTACTCTCATTTCCAAACGTAAGAAATTTACGGCTAAGCTGATCTTATTTGTTCTTGTTTAATCAAACTTGTATTTTCATTTTCTTAACTCCTTTTTAGTGGTAAAATTTATGTGCTGGGATACTTTCCACTAGATCAATAATGTCACAATTATTCCATTCTTAAATTTTAAAATTGTAAATCAAACTTGCAACATTCTCTGTATTTTTAGCAACTCCATGTCCTGCTTCAGGAGTCAGCATGAGACCATCTTGGCTTTCAAATAGTTGAAAGACAATAGTAGGATGATTGTCAAATGCTATTTAATAGTCTACTTCAAAATGACACATTATTCAAGTAATAACTCCAAAAATATAACATTAAAAAGCTATTTCTAAATCCTTTTCCCATCCAAGACTTCCAAAATCCCTTTGCTGTTCATCAGTATTACCCAAGAACCATCATCTGAATTGTGAGAATTCACCTTGTGAATCTGTGGTTCTTTGTAATAGCAAAATAAGTGTACATGAAACTCCTACAGAAATGTTGATTAAACACATGAAGCATTGTTGAATTGATAATCGCTAATGGTATTAACTATATTGAGCAGGATTACTTCCTAGAGTAAATGACTGGGGAGCAATACAATCAGGCTCAAGGTGAGTGACAAAGTAGTACACAATATCTCATGTACACCAAGTCTCATAACTCCAACCAGCAAGGCATAATACAAGAATAACGATGAATGGTAACACACACCTTACCTTGTGCAACTGTATTAACTTGTGGCTTTTAAACAATGGTAAACATGCAATGAGAATTTTTAATTCAGCTATTACCTTGAGTTAGTACCAACCTAAAGTAAAAATGAGTACAATTTCTCACCGAGTAAAGTTGGCTTTTCCTGTGATGATTCAGTCTCTGCTGAACACCTGCAAGACCGAAGAACTATCACACCTCCGAGTACACCATCTTCATTGGCTAGAAAAGGTGAACCTGGGCAAAATTGTTGTGGAGAATTATTTGCAGTAGGATTAGTTTCTTGGATATTTTGTTATTTGACATTCCTCTTTAATTTGATCAGTAAGGGTTGAAAAGACAGTCAGGTCAACCAGAGCCTTTACTAAAGCATCAGTTTTATTTTTCTAGTGTTTCTCATGAGTAGCTTTCTAAATAGATTTGATGGTTCATGAAAGCTTGTCTTGTATTGCATAAATAACAAAGATAACACTGAAAATTCCCATGGCAGTTTTAAAATGGAAGCTTGAAAATTCATTATTCAAAACAGAACAGAAAACGCCAAACTGAAGCAAGAGAAAAGTAGTTAAAGCACAAGTAGCGATTGCTCACCACTTCCCAAGCACTTTACACCCTTTCTTATCTGTGGAAGGAAATAATCCAAAACTCTGAATTAGAAAAAATTTATATGCTACTAACTTTTTGTGCTTCTGCTACATTTTTTTTTTCTGCAGGAAATAGATATCTAAACTTCTCAAACCTGAAATTTAGAACTCAGTCTGATTTTAGCATGAGTCACAAGTTTTCAGTACATTAATAGCAGATCAAATACCACTCACAGAAGAGGAGACAGCAAGCAAAAGATGGTCAGCCTAAGCCATGAAACACTCCAACTTAAGACTGCTCTATAAGACCTAGTAAGCCTCCCTGAAGCCCCCTGACAAAACTGGCATTAAACAGACTGCATGAACATTGTTCTTCAGGCAAATCAATATAATAGAGATCACAAATTTTCACTATATTTTGCTGTTGCACAGACAACTGAAGAGCAAAGAAACTATTTTTTTGTGTAGGATTCAACACAGTCTGAGGCACACTTTGCAGAACTAGAAATTAAGCTCAGCTGTTGAGCTTTTGAAACCTTCTATTAATTCTGATGAATATCTCCCAAACTTGTTTAATTTCTCTATTCCTATGCTCTTTATCCTCTTTAGTTTTTAATTCTCAGTGGCATTATTCATTAATGATCTTTAGAAATGTATTTGTGATAGCAAATTGTAGGCCTTTAAGGTGTCACTGTCAAAATCACAGATACTGAGTGTGATGCTCCGAGGTCCTCACCCGTAGCAGGCAAAGATACAAACAAGGTTTCACATCTCAAAAGTTACGTCTGGGAAGTTGACTACTTGTCAATGACCACAAGTCCTTCTCTCAGATTGTAGTGAACATACAGATACTATGATTCATTTGTTACATGCTTCCTTTGTCTTCAGTATCATTCCGGATTCAAACTACAATTCCCAAAAACACTTAGTAGCACTTTGAATTTTGCTTTACATATTCAAACTTCAGTTTTTTAAAATGACTTGTGGAGAAATACAGTGATTCCAAGAAAATGAATCATGGCACAATATACCAGTAAGCAAAAAGTGAAAAAAAAAAAAAAAAGTAAATAAAAAATGAAAAAAGAGTAAATAAAAATTGGAAATTACATTCCAGTACAAAACCATTTGTTCTTGGACCAAAGAAGATATAATAAAGAAAAATGGAGTGTCAAGTTAAACAGTCTCAATATTTAGTTCCTTCTGTAGTGTAATTAATATAAAGATGGCCACAAAAATAAAGAATCAAGCAAATCTGAGTCACTTTTAGAATGGGACACATTTTTCCCAATTTAAATCACTTTGTAGAAAGACATGATCAAGCTGCTATAGTCTTTCTTGCTGTTTTACAGATATTAGCAGAAAAGCCAAAAAATCTCCTACTTTTTAAAGTGGCTTTTCTATTGTTAATTT
Source organism: Oxyura jamaicensis (assembly GCF_011077185.1). Lineage (NCBI taxonomy): Eukaryota > Metazoa > Chordata > Aves > Anseriformes > Anatidae > Oxyura > Oxyura jamaicensis. Next base: position 7,307,607 of record NC_048895.1, read on the forward strand.
AAGACATATGCTAGAAAAAAATCTTCTATCAGAAGCTGGAAAACTTTTAAAGTTAGCTGAATCAAGTCTAAGTATTCTTTTTTTTGGCTATTAATTTGAAATGAGATTCCTATAGTTTGTGAAAAGAATGGCATGATTTATATACGATTTAAAATGCCTTGAGCCACAAAATTAACCAAGTTCTTGCACTTAAACCCAATTAGACCATAGTTACACATTTGTAATAAACTGCAATTTAAACTTGAATATACAATTGTAAAAAGCATTTCATTTATTTCTTTTCAATTATTTTCTTTTACATAAATTAGTATACTATGGCTAATGTACAGACACTGTAAAAGGCTTTGCTGGCCACAAGAACTTCAAAGCAAATCTACTCATCAGCCCCCTTCAATTTGCCCACAGCTATTCCTATGATTCAAATTACTACATTAATGCAAATTGTCAAAAACAATAAGAACCAACTTCAAGCTTTTCTGTAGGGAAAACTTTAAGTCTTACCACATTCATTCTCAACATAAGAGATGCCTTATTCGGAAGTGATACAAGATGGTCATTACAACAGATGTCCAAATAGCAGGAAGATAACAAAAGTACTATGCCTAATAAACAGCTACGTCTAATGGGACCTAATACAATCATAGATATTGTCACTTAAGTGCCACTCACTTTGCACAAGAACTATTGCTACGTGCTATGGCATTGCTCGTCAACTGCAACCACATCCCTGTGAACCAGGAATGCAGCCAATCATAATATAATAGATAACAAAACAGGAAAACAGGGTTGACTAAAATACAAACACAAGGCCTAAGAAGTTGTGAAGAGTTTTTCCACCCAAATCAAAATTGTTTATTCTACGATTTCCAAGATGTCAAATGTATTTTATATTTTACATACTTTCATTGCATTAACCAAATTCTGGTTAAGTACATGTTTTGATTTCTGCAAGTAAATGAAGAAAATAAGTGATTTTCTTCATAGGAAACGTGTCCTTTAATCTTTACTTCAGAAAATCGTCTACTTCTAATACAATGTCTTAACATGAACTTGGTTTGCAGACCTAAACTTACAATCAATTGCTTAAATTCTTTAGGCTATAAGCCATGCTATGGTCAAAGTCATTGCAACTAGAAGTTTTTTGTTGTTGTTTTTTGTTTTCTCCCTAAGCTGTGTTAATTTATTTTCTTCAGTGGAGTACAGAAGGAGAAAAGTAATCAGTCAAAGCATGTGTTTTATTATTTTTTTAAAAACAGGATTTAAAAATAATTTGGAACTTGAGCTTTAAGCACATAAGACAAATTTGTAGGCCTACAATTTTGTCCAAATAAATGCTCTCTGTGGGAAACAATAAAAAAGTTTTTTTTAGATATGTGAACAGAAAAAGGAGAACCAAAGCAAACATAGGTCCACTACTTGATGGGGAAGGTCTCCTCACAGACAATGACATAGGCAAAGCAGAGACGTTTAATGCCTTCTTCGCCTCTGTCTTCAACACTGATGATGGGCTACGGGACTCAGGGTGCCCTGAGCTGGAGGACCATGACAGTGGGAATGACAAACTCCCAACCGACCCTGAACGTGTGCAGGATTTGCTGCTCCACCTGGATCCATACAAGTCCATGGGCCCGGATGGGATTTATCCCAGGATGCTTAAAGAGCTGGCTGACGTCATCTTGGGACCTCTCTCAATTATTTTTCAATGATCTTGGGAATCTGGAGAGGTCCCGGTAGACTGGAAGCTGGCAAATGTTGTGCCAGTTTTCAAGAAGGGTAAAAAGAAGACCCTAGCAATTACAGGCTTCTCAGTCTCATGTCAGTGCCCGGTAAAATTACGCAGAAGACGATTCTTGAAGTTATTGAAGCACACCTGGGGGACAATGCAGTCATTGGTCCCAGCCAACATGGGTTCATGAGGGGTAGGTCCTGCCTAGAAAATTTGATTTCCTTTTATGATAACATCACCCGTCTAGTTGATCAAGGGAAACCAGCTGATGTGATCTTTTTGCATTTCAGCAAGGCTTTTGTCACGGTTTCCCATAGGATCCAACTGGACAAAATGTCCAGCATACAGCTAAACAAAAACATCATACGATGGGTGAGCAATTGGCTGACGGGCAGGGCTCAAAGGGTTGTGGTAAACGGGGCCACATCAGGCTGGCAGATGGTCACCAGGAGGCTCCATGGCTCCCAAGGCTCCATTTTAGGGCCAGTCCAATGTTTTTATAAACGATTTAGATGTAGGACTAGAAGGTGTTTTGAGCAAATTTGCAGATGACACCAAACTTGGAGGAGTTGTGGACTTGGCTGAGGGTGGAAAGGCCTTGCAGAGAGATCTGGGCAGGTTGGAGAGCTGGGCGATCACCAGCCACATGAAGTTTAACAAGAGCAAGTGCTGGGTCCTGCACCTGGGATGGGGCAACCCTGACTACACGTACAGACTGGGCAACAAGACGCTGGAGAGCAGCCCCGCAGAGAGGGATCTGGGGGTCGTGGTTGACAGCAAGTTGAATAAGAGCCAGCAGTGTGCCCTGGCAGCCAGAAGGACCAACTGTATCCTGGGGTGCATCAAGCATGGCATTGCTAGTTGGTCGAGGGAAGTGATCGTCCTGCTCTACCCTGTGCTGGTGCGGCCTCACCTCGAGCACTGTGTGCAGTTCTGGACACCACAGTACAAAAAGGACATGAAACTGTTGCAGAGTGGCCAGAGGAGGGTGACGAAGATGGTGAAGGGCCTGGAAGGGAAGACGTACGAGGAGCGGCTGAGGTCACTGGGCCTGTTCAGCCTGGAGAAGAGGAGGTTGAGGGGAGACCTCATCACGGTCTACAACTTCCTTGTGAGGGGGAATGGAGAGGCAGGTGACCTATTCTCCATAAACACCAGTGATAGGACCCGCAGGAACAGGGTTAAGCTGAGGCAGGGGAAGTTTAGACTAGACATCAGGAAGAGGTTCTTCACCGACAGGGTGGTTGCACACAGGAACAGGCTCCCCAGTGAAGTAGTCACTGAGCCTGTCTGAATATAAGAAGAGATTGGACTGTGCTCTTAGTCACGTGGTCTAAACTTTTGGGTAGACCTGTGCGGTGTGAGGAGTTGGACATGATGATCCTTATTGGTCCCTTCCAACTTGGGATATTCTATGATTCTACCTATACATGCAGAACTACAGTCATGAAAATCCCAGTTCTGCAAGTGCATATCTCCTTTTTTACTTTATACATTTTCCCTGTTGTACTACCTTAAACATATAAACAAGTGTTTCTCCAAACCAATTTATGTCCTTCAGTGACTATCTACCATGGAAGCTTCATTACAGTTTACAAGATTCAAAAACTATGAATTCCATGCTACACACTCAAAATTTATAAAATTAAATGTATGAATTTAGCATTTGCTGAAGCAAACTGCCACTCTATTGTCATTTCAAATAGTTTAAAAAGAGGATTAATTCAATAGCTGTGTGTGAGATAAAAGTATGTTGAAGTACAGTTTTAACTTTAGCTCTCATAAACCCAGAACCTACAGGCTATCCTCATTTGCAGCACATTGACCAATATACTACAGCACAACGATGAAAATGATGAGACTATGTTGATTTTCTTGTTGCAGCTAGCCATCATACATAGCTGTAGCAATAGAAGTTGAGCCAAAACAGAGTTTCAATTCAATAAATTACCGGGATTTAGTATTTTCAGATGAGTTACTGAAAACTTCTCTCTCCTCTCTTTTCTTTAAGCATAAACCAGAGCCAATTTCTAATTTTCAACACCATTTTATGATAAACTGCAGACTGAACATTCTTCTGGAAATAAGAAAAAACATCTGAAACAAGAACACAACCCTTCGTCTCACCTCCAAACACAAATAACAAATAACGACACAAACACATAGTCACTTGTAAAACCATCAGGACGGTTCATAATCTCCCCACACACACCACTTCTGCTGGAGGTTGCCTTCCACAGAGTCATCAGAAATGAATTGCGTGACTGCTCCCTCATCCATTCCAATTGATTTCATCAGCAACTTCAGCTAAACCATCTCAGTGCAAACCAGCAACAATACGGAATATGCCTCCAATTTACACTACTAAGTTGTGGGGAATCAGCTTCTAAATAGCGGCAGTAAAAATCAGTTGCCTACAGTAATACTACATCTTTCTACACAACAATAAATTCAGTGAGACTGTTACTCCTCCCTTAAAATCAGTCTAAGTCAAATTAAATGCACACCAACCAGTACATTCTTTAAAACAGAGAATGCATTATTTTCCAATTAGAGCATTTGTTTTGAGAGAGGAATTCAAATATATTAATATTTTTAAAAACAAAGATTTTTCTGGATATGCAGACGTTTTACTGGGGATTACACTAAAGGGTGTATTCTAATACAGCCATACAGGGCAAATGACTAGGTCTAAGTTAAGTAAGATTCTAGACAGCTGAATGATGTGCATCCATTAATAAGTTTCTGAAAACACTTGCACAAAAATAGCATTGTACTTTATTTGTAAATAGAAAAATAGTATTATACTTTATTTCTAAATAGAACCCATGCAATGTACACATAAAGCAATTTGATTATTCTCAAAAATACTATGAATTCAAACATTAGGAACATATTTCATTAATTCAGTTCTAAAAATCATTCTGTTAAAAGCCAAGCCACTGAGAAAAAGAAAGAACAGTGCAGACATAAAAACAACAGTATAGGTAATGATATTTTTCATATATATTGTATTAAATTATATGTAAATAAAAAGAGAAAATCCGCAAATAAAGAACTTCAATGAATATTAAAACCATAAAGCTTTTGCATTAGAAGAAAAAAGTAATCTTGCTCCCAGGCTTCTACATCATTTTGCTCTCTCTGTACTCTTAAGAGTGACAGATCTTGCTATAAAACTAAAAGTTCTGTAAAAATAAAATAAAACATGCCCACTAGTCAATTCTTTTATTTTTTATTTTTTTTATTGCAATCAAGTGTAATTGCTATCTTTGATCTAATAGCTTGCTAATGACAAAGCTATAAAAACCCAGGGCTTTTAACAATACCAGTTTAAGTCTTATGAAACTCATTGTTCCTTCCCGTTTATACTGGCATAACATGGAAGAATTTGGTAAGAAAAATCCAAGGCAAAACTGGAAGTACAGTATCAACAAATAATGTTAGCCCTGACTGGCCACACCAGAGAGAAGGTGTAGAAAGCCAAACAAACTAAGAACATCATTTGATATTTTGGGTTTAAATCTCACCTCCCCCAGTCATAGAATTGTCTTACAAAACATGTTTCCATCTTTCAAAGCTCAGCTAGTCTGTTAATGCTATCTGACACATGGAAAGCATTATCAAGTTTTTATTTATTTATTTTGTACCTTATTAATCTGCAATAATGCTTTAAAATAAGCAAACAGATCTTCACAGCAGCTCCACCATTCACCGATCCCTTCAAGTTCTGCAAGAACAACCATAGCTGAACACCGAGGCCCATTTCAGCCTCCAACAGGGACAGAGCACAGAGATTTCACAAGTGTTAAATACTGGCCTCAACATTCAGCCTTATTCTGGAGGAACCACATCTATAAATAAAGGATATTTTTTCTTCTACATCTCCTGTAAATTAATCTGCTCCCAAGATGAAGAGGACTTGCTCCAAAGCACACGATCAATACGAGCATTTCTGATCCTGTGCTTTTTTCCCCATTTGTAGCTACTGGACAGATCCAGTCTAGCACAGATCTTCTTAACAGTAGAAGAAGTGTTTTATTTACACTTTACCAGCTGAAGGACTAACCAGCTGTTCATCAGATGTCTGACATTCATACTCTTATACAGCAGAGAAACCATTACCAGCTTCACTGTTTACATCAGCTTTCAAAGACTTCAAAACTGTGGTCTAAACGCTGGTCATGGCGTGGTGTAACAAATTAAGCGCCATAGCATCCCCCAGCTAAACACTTCTGCATCTTGTGCTAGAACGTGAGTGAAATTCAGATTTTCTCAGGCCAACAGTCCATAGTTCACCTATGGCACTGCACTTTGTCAGCCGTTGTACAGCACACCTTTAAAACAAAGCTGCTCACCACTCTGCTTCTGCTATGTATCATGCTAAACTTCAAGCTAACAATTTAAATAAACATTAGAGGAATACTTTAGCACTAAATGAAACCTGCTTTTAATTTCATGCACTATTATTTGTAAAATGTTTAAGCACAAGCTATTTGAAACCAGAGATTTTCATATTTTATGATAAGTAAGTTGTTTAAAACTTCTGTTTAGAATTTTTAAAGAAGCTGCAAGGAAAAAGAACCTGTACCTTCACACTTCGCAAGTAAAATTTTTAAAAATTAAAAACTGAGGATACTGCTGTCCAAAAAAAATCTCAATGCTCTTGATAAGGAGAAGCACAACCTGGGCCTAGACAAACCCTTGTGTAACATCACCATGTCATGTTAGTTTTTCTTTTTTGTTTGTTTGTTTTGTTTTGTTTTTGTACAGATAACAGAGAGAGACCTGTCCTACCATCCCATACAAACTCCTGAAATCTCAAACTTGCAGTGGATGAAACATTTTACACGAAACTTCAGGATCACTTCATTCTCTTCTCAGCATCGTGAAGGCATAATAATGCTTCCATAGCATGCTTCCTCTGCTATCAAACCCTAAGGGATACTACAAAGCTTAGAGTGGTGCAGCACCACAATATAAAGCAAAAATAACCCTGTGTAACAACAGTCACTGGCAACTGTGGCATGAGGCTTTTTTCCAGCACCGAGTACAGCTCATAATGGAGAAATTTATGCTCTGTGATTCCTAACAGTCCAAACTCCTTCCCCAAGAGAGGTATTCAGCACAAAAATTCTAAAAGAGAAAGTTGTGGTGTTATCATTCTGTTAAAACCTTTTTGCAGACATTGCTCACTTGTGCATGGAAGTACAGCTTAAGAATTCAAGAATAGATGAACACTTTGCAGCTAAGGAAAGAACAAATATCAGATTCCACCTATGTCTTTCAGCTTGTTATTTTCTACTAGTTTATAAGGAACTTTGAAGCAGAATTCATAACATTGCCATTGTTAAAAGCCTAGATTTCCCGCCAGTGAGATGACACAAACATTTACTCTAAGTCTACATTCCACAAACTTGGCCACATTTGAAAGGAATGATGAGTAACAAAATCCTCTGTTCTTCTGTATGGAAGGTATTTGTGTTTACAGAACACCATTCTTCGACGGCGAACCAAGCCTTTAGCATTATTCTACAGTAGATATCAAGCCCATTCAACTTACAAGAAGTTGAAATTCAATTTCTCCCACCTCCAGCTCAACCATCAATTGTGCATTCTCCACACTTAGTTGGCTCTGAGCAAGGATGAGAGAAGCACATCTGCCATTAGTTTGTTCATCACCTGCTGTTTAAACAGCATTCACTGTTTAAGCCAGGCATTCCCTTGCTGGAACAATTCCCAGGGCTCTGTGGAGATTTGAAGAGTTCTGTAAACAGGAAGCACCAATCTGATGGCAACTGCCAAAATCAGCTGTTCCTCCCTCCAATACAAGTAACACACATTTTGACTTCTGACAAAACGTTCCAGCTCTGCTTTGTTAAAGCTATTAATTTTTTTTGGCCTTTGTCCATTGTAATTCTGGCAAAAGTTTGACATGACCACAAAGACTACTTCTTTAAGAAAGACTATCAAGGAAAGAATCCATGCCATTAGCAAGTAGTCTATTAAGCTGTTTCAACCTATTTTTTTACAATGGTAAGAAATCCTACATCATACCATACATCTTGAGATAACAAATAATACATTAACATCTATGAAAATTTACAGAAATAAATAAATATATGTATATATATTTAGTACAAACCTAAGGTTTGACATGCAGCGCATTTTTTCAGCTCTTACATTATATTAGCAAGATGTAACTTTGCATTCCATCTTCAAAACTGCCAAGTTCCTCACAATTACACTACTGGCTACAACCTCAGTACGATGTTAGTACGATGCTACATGTAAACAACAAGATGTATCTGGACTTTGAGGTTTTCTCAGTCTCTTCATTCACAGGACTGCTGAGGACAAACTATATTTTACCCTTATTACCCTGGATAACAAAAACCTGCAGTGATAAGTTTCTGAAAATACAAGTAAAACCTGTCACTAATTAACATATGAAATTACAAAAAAGAACTATAAAACTTTTTTTTTCAAGTTTGCCAAGAAAAGCATAATTTGATAGTGCCTCTCATACTTTTCACTTTCCCCTGTTCTGTTGTTTTTAGTCTGTTTTCCCAAGGCAATAAGATATCACATTATTAGCCTGGTATCTCTGTCTGTCCAGCTCCTCTTTCTCTGTAATTTATAGTTTCAGGTATAATAAAAAGCTTAGCAATATTCAATATGTTCTTAAGTCCAATACAAACATTTTCAGCAAAGAAAACAATTCATATATCACAGAGTAGCCAGTTAACGTTTAAAACAAAAACATCTGCTATGCAAACTAGGCAAAATATATTGAAATATGCTAGGTAAAATATATTGAAACCAAAGGGAAAAAAAAAAAAAAAAAGAGTTAAAGAAGCTGGTTGATCACATTAAAAATACCTTTACCAGGACAAACAGTAAGAGAACTGCACTTTCGTTAGCAACTTTAAGTACCTCAACTAAAAATTTCCTGAACTTTTTTTTTTAATCTTTTATCAGCCAGTTTTTATGAAGTACTATTTTGTCGGTAGCTGTTGTGTGTGTACATGCATGTGTGTGTGCTAACATGAAATCAAACAAGGACATGTACTATTTAAGTTTTCTTCTGGCATTCCTACAACAAAGTGCACAATAATTCTTGAAAGTAGGGAGACTAAAGACCTGATTTTTCTGAAGTTAGGTCACTTCCATACAGAACCTGCAGAGTGACATTACAAATTAGTGGTGCTGTCACATGCATCCTTCCTAAAGACCTCTTGGATAAATAAATCCCTGACTTTGTGCACTGGGATAAATAATTTAATAATAATTTAAAAAAGTTACATTTGTTCTACTTCAATTATAATCTCTTTGGGGAAAACACTAGGATTATTTTGTTCTGCATTTTTACAGCACCTAGAATTGACTGCAATTCAGCAGTATATTATTAAGTGAAGCTTTCTAATATGGAGGTAGCTTCTCCTCAAAAAGTCAAATGTAATGCTGTCAGAAGCAGAATTCAATAAGGATTCAATGTTATAAACAGAAATAATGGAACTGCAATACAATTCTTACTAAAACCAGGGGCAATAGTTCCCGGGTCCCAAAAGGGTATCTGGATGTCGCTCTCTGTTTTAGTTAAAACACCATAAAAATAAAGTTTTACAACACAGTGTAGAAGTGCTATGTTTTCCAGAAGAAATTTTGAAAGTCAAAATTGTAGATACTAAGGCTTCAAAAATTTTAAGGTATAAAAGACAATGCAAGTCAACATGTATGCCTGAATTGCCATTAAAGTCTATGCTATCTTCATAAATTCAAGCTCATAGATATTTTGAAACTTCACGTTCATATTTTGGTTATAACTTGAAGGAAGAAAACAAGATCTACATTCACATATACTTAATCCATATACTTCTGTTTACGTCACAATAGTCTTGAATGTAGTCTACATCACTTTTTCAAGAAATCAATTTCGTAATGTAAATAGCAAACCATAAGCTGTCTGTCCAAGAAATTCAATTAGAAAAGGCAGTGGCTTTTAGGTCTGCTATATTTGAAAGGGTTAATGTGATGAATAATTTTTATAAATGCTGCTAAACCACCAATTCTAAAGCATGCAATTGTATGCTACAGCCAATGATTCAGACAGGAAATTCTTCCTTCAAACCTCTCTGGGTATTCTATGACTCACATATCAATTGAGATATTTCCAAGGGTTTTCCTTTATTTTTTTTTTCCTCTAGTTTGATTTAACATTCTTTAGATGTAATACAACACTAAATTTGAAGCCAACTGCAACATAGGGTTTCAACAGAAATCATAAAAATAAGTATCTTAAGTTCATTTAATAGGGTTAATTGCATTTTAAATAATGCTATGAAATGCTTAGGCAATTAGCGCCAGATACTTACCAATAAACTTGTTTTGCATAGTCTCTAGGAGAGCTTGGTGGGCATCTTCCGTTTGCAAAGCACACGAACATTCTCTGGCCAGTATGGTTCGGACAAGGTGCTCTCCACAACCTAAGGCAATATAAAGATTAGGAATAGTCAAAATATAGGTAGCACTAGTACTCTGTCTGCAAGTACTCTGCCATTAACACCACAGGCAAAAAGTAAAAGCTGCATATGACAGTATCCAACAATTTTTAATTATTATTTTTTAAAAGGATGACACTGAGTCACCAGAAAGTTCAATTATGCCAACAGTTTCTCTCACAACCTTATTGAAATTTTTACTGCACAAAGTCATAAACCAGAGAGCGTTAAATAAAGAGAGAATAAACAGTAAGATTGTCTCTGACTTGTCATCTTTATCCAGATGATCCTGCAATTCCCTCTCAATTCACTGACTAGTCATTCTCACAGGAATGATCCTTGGATACAGCTCATTATATACAACAAATATTTTTAACAGTTTAACCTTACAATCTTTAAACCAAAATCATCTTTGGTGAGTGCCACAGTTAACTCATCTGCATGACGTAGTCCATCTGATTCAGCCTTTTGTCAAAAAAGGAATAAGTGAATTTACCTACAACTATGTTCCTTTCACATGGTGTCTGCTTATTGGACTGTTAATAAAAATTACTGTAACTTTCAAAGGCTTGTCTTTAAGAAACTAAAAAACACCAGCTGGCAACCGTTTACTGCCTCAGTACTTTCTCTAGGAAACCTGTCAACGAGGAAGGTGAATTGGTCATTAGTGCTACTTTGGAGGAATGCTTTCACACCCGCTGCATTTCTGCCATCCTCTTCTCCATTCCTGTAACATTCTTTGTGACATAGAGCTGTGGTCAAAGAGTACAGTGAATGTTTATTGGATAAAAGTCTTCTTGGAGAGGACACCACCTTGATGATACCTTCTAGATACATAAGAAAGTCATTTTACTGCTGTGCTTCCCATTTGTTGACATTTTTTCCCTCAGTGGCAAGGAAGCAGATGAACCAGCTAGAACAGCAAGCATCAGTTTAGCTCAGCTTTGTAATCCAGTGAGGAAAAAAGGAAAGCCACAACTAATTTAACAGCCATGACACAACAATGGCTTTAATTATCCACATTTAGGTGACTGCATGTACTGGGTCTGGCTGGGATGTTAACTTTCCCTGCAGCAGCCCATACAGTGCTGCGCTCTGCACTTGTAGCTAGAACAGCAGTGGTATCACACCGGTGTTGTGTCTGCTGCTGAGCAGTGCTGGCACAGCATCAGGACTCTCTCTGACCCTCCTAGGGGGTGGGCAAAAAGTGAGAAAGAAACATCAGCAGGGCAGCTGACCTAAACCAACCAAAGGGATATTCCATACCATATGATGTCACACTCAGCAATAAAAGGTGGAAAAAGGAAGAAGAGGGGAGGGGTGGGCTCTCGTTGCGAAAACTTCTGTCCTCCTCCCGAACACCGGCTACGTGCGTTGAGGCCCTGCTTCAAGGACGTGGTCAAGCATCGCTCATTTGTGGGAAGTAGAGAGTAATTTCTTTCCTCTGCACTTCCACATAGCCTTTACTTGTTTTGTTTAGTTATGCCCTTTCCCCCTCCCTTTTCCCCTTTCCCTTTTTTCCCTTTAGTTGAATTGTTTAATTAATAATAATATTTCCTTAATTATATATATATATATATTTTTTTCCCCTCTTTAATTAAATCATCCTTATCTCAACCCGTGAGTTGTTCTTTCCTTTACTTCTTCCCCTCCTCAGATGAGGAGGGGGAGTGAGAGAGCGGTTGTGGTGTTCAACTGCCTAGCACGGTAAAACCACCACACTGCAATTTGATCAGACCTGCAACTTCAGAGAGTACCAGGGCCTAAAACCTCATTTGACACCAGAATATATAAAGAGAAGTCAAATGCAGCCAATTCCCAAATATTTGTATATGTTTCTAGCTAATTTCTCATTAACCACAAGGCTGCAAGCACTGTGCTGGCTCCATACAAAAATCAGCTATAATCCAGTTGGACTTATTATTAGCTCAGGTGCAGAGCTATATAAATACACCTCTCCAGCTTCCAGAGACGATTTAGGGCTGGAAAGCACCTAGCTGCTTTCACACAGCAGAGAGCTGGAGCTGGTAAGACATCAGGCCTAAGCTGGCTTCAGACAAAGGCAGCTCAGGCTCCACATTCACTTTACTGGAAGCATGAACAAGCCCAGAACAGAGGAAACTGAGTGACTCTGGATGAAGCCAGCCTAGATCTGGCACAAAGAAAGAATAACTAAATCCAACCCAAACTGGCTGCAGTGCAGCCTGCTGCGTGCCTCATCTCTGTGCTTCCCAAAGCTCTGAGTTGGGAGCACTGGCTGGCTTAGGCACACTGCTGCACAAACACACACAGGCAGGTCTAGCACCGTGTCTTGGAGCTGCTCGCTGACTTGCTTCTTGTTCTTGCCACCACTTTAAGCCCTAATTACCACAGCGACCTTCTCCAAGAATCTTTCTCTCTGGTTATTTGTCACACAATTATACCTTTCCCCTTCATGGAAAAATGAGTTTTCAAATACTGTTTCTCAAAAGCTGATAATATGTCAGAAAACAGAACAAAAAATTGCTCCTTCACCCTCATTTCCAAGATTAAAAAAAAAGAACAACCAACCCCCCGCCCCGGAGCATTAGGTAAGCATTAGAAGTCTGAGAACAAGCCCAGGATCAGATGGCAGAAGAATTGTGTGTACTTGTCCCAAAATCTTAAAATCTTCCATCATCAAGCTTACACTTTAGTCTTCAGTTACATGCTCCTTCAAATGGGCAGCATCTCCCGATTGATACAATTCAGTTAAAGTGCATTGTTTGAAGTGGGGCACTCTGGCATCGAATCTACACATAACTGGCAGAACGGAAAGACAAAAAAAATATCTTTGTATAGAAAACTGATTGAGTAAAAGCCAGGTATAAATTTAGAAGAAAACAAAAGATCTAAAATAGTACAACTACATAGCAAAGGGAGGCCATTATTGAGAGCACAAGAAAAAAGTGTTTTCACAGAGACTGCCAAACTCTCCAGTTACTGAGAAAAGGGTCCTGGTTAGGAGATTATCTTCAAGAGGATCACACAATACAGTGTCCTTCAGCTGTTCCTTACAGGAGGGTCTGTCTGTTCATTGCCTCATTAATTGCACACTGGAAACTTTTCGACCACAATACAGTTGAGAGTTATCTCATATTTATTCATTCAAGATAAAGTAATGCATAAAGAACATGCAAAAGCTGCAAGGTGCATTTTGCCCATAGATCACAATTTGGACCTCATTTGTTTTTAAAGAAAGAAAATGTAATTATTATGAAATTTAGCTGTAACGAATAGAACTAAATAAGAATATGCTCCAACACAAACTTAGCAAGTTGACTTTTTCTTGAACAAAACTTGTTAACAACTTTAAAGATAAATTTAATACACTACATGAGGTAAGAAGCATGGGGCTTACAATTGAATCAAGCAAATGAGAAACAAAAATAAGAGATAGCCTATGTATTTCCAAGTTGTAATAAAGCCAGATGTTACTACTTCCGAATTTAAGTAATTCCTAAATTGGCATCAAAAAGACAATAGCTATTTTTTAGCATGATGTATTAGTAACTTATTTTCCCCCAAGAGAATATCTTTATTGAAGAGTTCCCATAACATTGAGTCTGCTACAAAAAAAAATGAAGAGACACAAAACTTAATATAGGTTAAGAACAGCTGCAGCCCACTGATGTGATCCAGGAACAACCACAGGGAAAGCAGCCTTGCAATTCTACTAACACATCACACATCTCTACATCCCCACAGACAAACTGATTTCTTTTTGTCATATTTATATCAACCTATAAGGCAGTAAACTTACAGACCGCTGCTGGCAGCGTACGTAAAAATCTTTCAGCACATCACACGCCAGCAATCTGCAGGGACAGATAACTAATGAAAACAATCCCCCCGCCGCCCTTCTTTGAAAAGAGAAATTTGTTCCTTCAATTTTTCAACTAGGAACATCTATTTTTGAACAAGAAAAATAACTAAGCAGTGTTTCACATGCCTTGACCAGATAAAGGCTGGGAAAATTAATTATCATAATTATTCCAATAGAATGGCATTTCCTATTATCTCAAGTACAATCAAATACCAGAACATGCACTCTCTGCAGGTTTATCACACCTGTACGTCTCTACTGTCTAAAACCAGGACAATAGTGCTGATAACACCAGGACTAGACACAAAATAAATGCATACAGAACTACAGTAATCTAAACCTGATTTATAACGTACAATATAAAGTTGTGGGTTCAAATTTATAGTTTCATTCATTTGTAAACTAACCACCAGCATTAGCCAACTTGTGAAAAAGTTTTATTAACATGAACCAAGATAGCAACAAGTCAGAGCTACTGCAACACATTTCCAAATCACGCATGAGCTAGTGAAAACTTAGGTCTGGTTCATTTGCTTAACTATCTCACATTATGTTTAAATATCTCTTATTACACTTTACAGATTTTCACTAAACACTGAAAACAAACCAACAGGAAACTCCCTGTGATGAATTTTCAATTCTACATTAAAGTTGAAGTATTCTTGTTTTAGGAACTTTCCTGTAAACAGAGTCTGAATCATTTTATTATCCTTTCCCAGTTAAGATGATGACTTCTTCGGTAACCAGAAGCTCATGATATCTCAGAGACAAATGGTCTGCAACGAGACCAAAGCTTCCATAAGTCTTCACAAAAGAGTGAGTCAAATGGAGACGACTATCTGGAAAAATTTACTGGGTTAACTTAGTGCTTCTCACTGAAGGAACTGTTTCATATAGTAACCAAAGTATTTTTCTACCGCAGTAATACTGTGCAAACACCATGCTGCCTTCTGCTGTCTATGGTTGCAGGAGCAATGGATATTCTATTTTGAAAAATACATAAATCAAAAGGCAGATAAAGGGAAGTATTTTGATGCAATTTTCTAGACTCCTAGGCCAAGGGGAAGTAAGCAGGTTCAAAAAACAGATTCCTCAAGGCTCCAAAGGCACACAGCAGGAACAGGCTCCTATGACAAGGGAAGCAAAGGAGTATAGGGCACAACAGTCCCAGCTTTTATTTCACACTTAAACCAAAAGGTTTGAGGAGATCCATCCAGAGTCTCAATTAAATAAATAAATAAAACCCGTCAAACCCTAACTGATCAAGTTAAACCTTTTTTAACGCAAAGTTCAGAAGTTTGCAGACGTGTCTGAAAACTGCTTTACCTCTGGAGATCATACAAAAAGCATCAGAACTAACTTTCAGAAATACAGATCATCTTGGATCACATCACAGTACAGTTTCTAATGCAGTGTTTCCTTCAAACTGTAAAGCTAACCAACAATGAAATATGACTTCCCTCTTCTGTGAGTATTTAAATGTGCTGTTTCTGAGAATACCACTTCTCATACTCAGATGCCCCTCGTTGATTCACACAAGGTCCCCGCAAGAACAATCTGAGAATCCACAGCCTCCTTTTTTTCCCATAGTGTCTCTTTCTTCTGTTATAACTTAACATTTATGTATATATCAGTAGTTCTCTCAAATTACTATTTCAGCCAAAAATAGCACAGAAAAACACAGAGCCCCCAAGATGCATTTTTCAAGCTCTGAGCACAGCAAGATGGCCCTTCCTGCACTCCCTGCCCCATACACCAGATGTTGATTAGTGAATCACGGATCAAGCAAACCAGAAGTACCTGTTATAAAAAAAGTACCTGTTACGTTGTACAGTGCTGTCCTGCAAGTGTGACACTTGCCATTTTGCAGGGGAATGAAAGACAGGAACCAGTCATGGAAAGCTGTCACTATGCTGACGCATGACAATAATTTTCCACTGCCATCTGTAATTCTAACAGCAGGCAGATATTCTCTCTGCACAGGATGTCTTTGTTACAGCATGTCAGTATATGCATAAGACAAGAAATATATTAGGACTGCAAACCTTAGCAGGTATAAATGTGAATGGCACGCCTTATTGACCCATTTAAATATTTAAGATTTTTTTAAAATTATTTTAGTCCATAAAGTTGCATAGAAGTATAGAACTTGATTCACAATTTTAACGTTTTGTCAGTGATATGCCAGGTCGTATTATTAATGAGCAAAGCTTAGCAAAATCAGGTTTTCCGGGTGTATTATTAGTATAATTACTAGTCACTATGTGTTAGAGCCAAGCTAAGGCTTTTGCACTTCAAGTACTATTTAGCTATATGCATATAATGGTTTTTAAGCCCTATGTCTTTTTGAAAGTTTCGTTCTGTTTAGCTTGGCAATTAACTATACCAATGTAATTCAACAACATACTGCTGGATAGGTACGTACTGCAGCACAGCAGCTGTGGACACAATCCAGATTTGTTTGTGAATGTGTCAGTTGCTGAACTGAGAAAACAAGTCAGTGACATGAAAGGTAGAGCTTAAAATTCCTAATGATCTTCCATAGTTAACTGCTCTATTCTGTAGAAATTTACTAGCTAGCCTACAAAAAATTCACAACAACCAAATTACTGATTTTCAAGGTTGTCAGTCTCTTTGATTTTCGGCTATTAAATGACATACTATGCCACATTGCATATTATCTTGAAGAAAACGTTAGGAATCTGAGCTATAACAGTTAACTGAGCATGGCTAACCTTTTGGACCAAACAGTAACTAGTGCTCCAGCTAATTCATAGGTTATACAAATGTAAACTTGCTGTAGACTTTGGTTCTTAATTTGTGCTTCATGCAAGAAATGATGGATTAAATTATTATTTTTTTTCTATTTTTTTTTTTCTCAACATAGGGACTTCTCAAGTAGATTTCTAATGCTTAAAATAACCACAACAAGAGGGAAAAGAACCCAGCACAATATAAGCTGCACATCCCATACAAAGCGTGCTCTGCATCTTATAATGTCCTACCAATGGAACCAAGATGGCAAACGAAAGGAAGGCCTTCTGCAAAGCAAAGGCCTCCGAACAGCGTGTCAGAAAGAAATTGTTTTTCTGCTTCTTTTGATGGAAGATGCTTTCAAGTCAGGAAATTAGAAACAGGTGTGCCAGAGGGCACATACACATCCATGCACCACACTGAAAAACACGCGTTTTCAATTTTCAGACATGAAAGAGACTCCTGTTGAATGGAAGGAGAAATGAAAATCTAGCTTTCTTTCTGCAAGCCATAAGCAGAGAGCCTATGGAGCTTTGACAAGCTGCCTGAGCCCGTCTAGCTATTGAAATGTACAGTACCTTGACGCAAACTGTTGGAGCTTGTTTGAAAGGAGTACAAAATGGAAACTTGCATTACTCACATTCACCTAAGAATGGAAAAATTAATCTGGTTTACTCCACTGCCAAAATATGACTCGTCCCTTTTCAGAAGCTAAAGATATAAATTACAAGTTATCTGTATTTTATTATCTATTTCATAAAGCAGAGTCTGAACCTGGCCCTGCCAAGTTGTTTCAGTTTTGATGCTATTATTTTTAGTAGTGCCAAAAAAACAAGTATCAGTTCACAAGTTACAAATTACTATTCCTGTTTTATTTCCTGAAGTAGTTTCTTAGTAATGCCTAATGGAAACACAGTGAAACCTGTATTATAGTAACCTCTGGTCTATTAACAGCTTCTCTAGAAAGAGATGACTAAAAACTTACAAGGCAATGATGTTAAAAAATAAAATACAGTAAAATAAATGTATTTGGCTTGCAAGATACTGGTACAGTTAGTTATCTATTAAAATTTAAGAACATTTCAGATTCTAAACTCTAATTCTGAAAAGACAGAAAATGCTACTGTCTAGCATAATGCACTACAGTACTAAATTAAAACCTCTTAATTTTTAGCTTTTTGTACTTGTGTCAGCTGCTGCATCTTGCCTTCATACTAGCAGGGGAAATTTTTTTAACTTACTGACCTGCTGCCAGGAAGAACACCTGCAAGCAAAATCCCGTACAATTCCTGAAGCATTGATCCTAGAGGGATCAATGGAGCACATTCTTGTAGACAGAAAATTCTTGGGTGATTTCACTTCAAAACTAGCAAATACCTACTAAGAAGATGCAAACTGAATTTTTCCGAAAGGTTGTAACTTCAGTAAATTTGGTTAAGTTTCAAAGACAACAAGAAATATCTAACATTGGGACAAACTTTGTCTAACATATCTTTTCTAAGGAGCTCTATCATTCTACATCTTCACGTTCTTAGCATAAGAAAAAAAAAAAAAAAAAAGACTAAGTTAAAAGTTGCAAAATTATGAATCCTTCACTTTCAATGAAAATTTTTCTGGAAAATGCCAGATAACTTCAGGTATTAATAAACTGCTTGTTTCAATTATTATGAACAAGCATTTTAGATGCCTGCCAAAGGGAAAACAGAATGAAGAAAAAATGTAGTCCCATTAAACTGGATGCACATTTTACATTTTATTTTACATTTAGTATATTTTGGAAGATTAAATTCACTAAATCTGAAAAGGAAAGACACAAACTCATTTTTGCCTAGGCCTTCATCAGAAGGTTTGTTGTTACTGACCTCTTTGTGAAAACACCACACCAAACAACAAACCTTTGGTCAGGTAAAACTTACATGGAGAGAAGTGAGTCAGTAGCTTATGTATTAGCTACCTGAACGCATACAATCATTTTCTCCCAATGACAGAAAAATGCTTAAGACAAAAACAGAGTTCAGGTGGATGTGGTCTCCATTTAATTTTCTATTGTATCCAGGTCATGCCATTTGGGCCAGGCATGGCAGCCAGACCAGGACTAACACTTTTCAGAGGAGACAGTCCTGTGCTGCCTGCCTGGCTACTGCCCCAGGTTATGAACACGCTGCTCTGTGAGCAGTGGGCCTTCTGCAGGAGAGGACTGCTTTTTAAAAAGGCAGTGCAACTTCATGCTTAAAATATATTGTTACATTAAGTCCAATCAAAATTTCAAAACGCAATAAGCATCCTACGACTGTTGCATCCATCCAGTTCTGCTTCAAAAACAAACTAACAAACAAACAAGCAACAAACACCTTTCTGAAGGCCATTCAGGGAAGCATTTTGATTATTTTGTAGACAACCCCTCAGCTTTGAGCACTGTGGTAGCATGTTTCATTGACTGCCTCATAGCGCTACCACTTCCACAAATCATCTCTGCCTGTTGCTTCCTCCCTCTTCACACAGCCTTGTGGTGATAGTACGTCAGTTCAGACACCACATGCTGCAGCACTGAAGCCTCCAAAAGGCATCTGGCGACAAAGTCTGAACTCTTGACAGAAGCATCCACTTCAGAGGTAAATACTGATCTGTCTGGAGATAGACCTTTCTGCCGCGGCACTCTGTTCAACTGGCACAATGACATAACTCTTCTGCATATGCAGCTGTTTCATCTGTGATGCATTAAATTACCTCTTATTCCCCAAACCTTACAAGAGCAGACTGATTTTGAGAGACAATACATCTCTCTACAAAGAGATTAGCTGTACCACAATAGCTATCTCACGCGATGTAGCTTAAACAACCCATGCAAGATACAAGATGTGCCCATGAAATTACCGTGGGCCTTTGGACAAAGAAGGGCACAGGTCAGGCAGACAGACCACACCTGCCCACGTACTGCAGACACTGGGCTCCACAGCAGCCGCTACTGCTCTCCGTGCACGGGTAGCTCAAAACCAAACATCACAAGTCAATTTATTGGGATTAAAGCTTCCTTGAGAAGTGTTTCCTCTGCACATTTGCAGGTTCCTGTTGGAAATGAGGTTTCACGTAAGAATCTATGGTTCAGCAAGTTCCATAAGCACAAAGGAAGATGCTGGCATAGCTCAACAACCAATTTACCGAGCACAAGCCATCTTCTCTTCACAGGAGGCACTTCCTATTCCACACTACCTGCTCTGTTCTCCAGCAAAATCATCCATGGGGTACACAACAGACTTGAAAGGAGAACAAAACTGAACAAAAGTAAAAATTGGAGCAGGAAGAGGCAGGGGAAGGAAGAGTGAATATGCTCATTTCTTATCGATGATAATTTTGAAAAGAAGAGAACATGGGCGGCAGTAACTTGTATGAACAGAGGCCACAGTGATGAACTGATCTGTCAAGTAAATTCAATGTATCCTAGAGCAATTTCACAATCTTGAATCATATTCTCGAAAACTGAGCCATACCCAAAACTTAAGGAAAAAGGATTAGCTTGTAAGGATCATTACATGGCCCCATGGCTGTTAGGGCTGGCAAAGGCATGCACACCAGCTAACTCAACCTATTGTGAAACAACTCTCCTAATTTCTTATTTTATCAATCTGTACGATTATCTGATGGGAGGGAATGAAGATGAGTGAGCCAAACTTGTCTCAGGGGAGCCCAGTGACAGGACAAGAAGCAATGGCCACAAATTAACGGACATGAAATTCAGTCTGAACACAAGCAAAATCTTTACTATGAGGGTGGTCAAACACTACAGCAGGTTGTCCGGAGAGGTTGTGCAATCTCTGTCTGTGGATATAGTAAAAACCCAACTGCACACTGGTCCTGACCTCCCTGTTCCAGCTGACCCAGCTTCAGCAGGGGCTGGACTACATGATCTCAGGTTCCTTCTAACCAAAGCAATTCTGTAATACTTCACAGTATAAAACGTGCTATTTTTCACTTCACTGAATGATGCATCAAAAGAAAAGTATATCCAAACCACCTTTTGAAGTATCTCAATGTAATCCCTAAAATGCATTTATGAGAAGAGGCCACTCTGTCTATGAGAACTTCTGCCAGACTAATCCTCACCTGCATCTCAGTTTGGGTCCAGAAACCTGACATCCCTGCTACATTCTCAACAGAACATTACTTTGGGCTCGGTCCTCAAGTCCAATTATATTCATCAATACACTTAATTCTCCTATTAAGTGTATTAATTAATAAACTTAGTTCAATATATTTAAAGATTCCACTCTCCTCTTTCTTTAGGATTATAAACCATAATGAAGCCCCATTTAAATTCTCCTTAGGACATCACTTCAACATTCATGTACCAAACATGCTCCTCAAATGAATTCTACTAAAAGTCAGAGACTTTTCAGCTTTGTGTTACAGAATTTCTGCATTTTCTAAATAACCCAAGACCTTACGTCTATCTTCAGAAATGCAGTACCTAAGGGCTTGCTGGTTTCATTGGCTGCTACTTACACACAAAGCACACCAGCAATGCATGAAGAATAGGTAAGGATGCTTTCTACCAGCTGCTGTTGTAAAGATGTTAAAAAGGAATGCTACATATAATTCTCTGTCTCTTTATTTCCACTCAAAAATTCCACTTACATTTGTGTTTTCAAAGCTTCCTCCATTAGCTGTTACTGTAGATTTTATATCTAAGGCTCTATATCTCCAAATAACATTCATTACTTTTCAACTTATCTCCCAGGAAAAACATAAACTGCCTCTTCTTAGCAGTTAGTAGATCAATATGCACAATCATCATGGATGTCCCAGCCGGGGAGGAGCCTGAAGTCACACTTGATATTATTTTGAATGAAAAAAATATGCACAATGTCTTTAATTCATATTGTGTTCAGGAAAAAATAGGAAATGTTTTCTTAAAGTACAGCCAAAAGGCAGACAATTGTTTCTCCTGTGGTCGGATTTTGTTCACAAATATCTTCCTGCCAAATAATACCCATCTTCCTGTGTTTATATTCATATACCAACAAAAATATTTATTAAAGAGTTCCAAGTGGCCTTGGAGTGTGCCTTTGGCTTTGGGGGGGGTTGGGTGCTTAAAAGGGGAGGCTGTTCTGTGTGCACACAAAAGTGTGTGCATGTCCGTGAGTGCACGGGCACAAATGCATGTGTGAGCTGTTAAAGGCAAAAGCTGTAGTTTTATACTACTCTGAACCAAAAAAGAGTTTAGCTTCTACTTATCTTTATGCTAAATAAAGGCCGTTGGCAATGCCTACCTTATTTAGCACACTTTCACTCAATCTCTACCATCATTCTTGCATGGAATTGCTCTTGCGTTCTGTTGTTAGGTGCCACAGTTAAAGTTGCACAGGCATCTTAGCTATGTCTGTAACAGCAACATTCTCTGAATTTCTTGAATTTTAATACTCATTTCGAGATACTTACAGCATTCCTATAATATTGATCCGTAAGCTGCCAGAAGTCCCTAAACCATTTTTTCAGAAAAAATATAAATTGTAACATAATTCAAAGTTCCCGCTTTAAAATGTCTTCCCCAAAAACGATGCAGAACTCAGAAAGATTTTACTTGTTTAACATATAAACTATTTTCAGACTAACAGTTACAAAATAGACCTTGAATTCAATGCCCTTTACATTCAAAGTCATTCCTAAATTCCAAAGTCTCCCCATTCCTGTCATCATCTTTTGATTTCAGTTGTTCCACCCCCTGTTAAACTATATCCATACAATATGAGTTTTACAATATCCTGTGTATTATAAACCATGAAGTATCTTTTGAAAGGCCAAAAAAAAAAAAGCCAAAAGACAGTGTGACTAAACAACAAGGCCAAGAGACTGTTAGAGGTAAGAAAATACAATTCAACCAGTTGAAGTCATGCCCAAACAAGTTCAGAACCACCATCTTTGGCACATCCCATGTAAAATCATGATAAAAATGGCCAAAATATTTGAGAAACAACTTGCTAAAGGCATAACAACTAATACTAAATCCTTTTTGAACACGTCAAAAGCAGGAAGCTAGCCAGCATCCACAGGGCCAACAGACAATCAAGACGTAAAAGCATGTCTTCAAATAATACATGACCATTAAAAAAAGCTACATGAATTTGGAAGTACTTTGGCAACCCCTTTCTTCTCTTTTATGAGAAAAGCAGTGAAAGATACGTCTTAAGCTGAAGCTTCGAAAGAAGGATAAACAACTGAATTATTAACTGTGGCATTCGAACTGACATTTCTTTTTCCAAGAAAGCTTCTACACAATTCAGTCATCACAGGAAGAAAAATACTCCCATCAAGGATTAAATGACTGAACTTCCAAACACAAGTAAGAAATCTTTAGAAAGTCATTTGACCTATAAAAAACAAAGGTATCTCCAGCTTGTAAAGCCCCACTGTCGCATATCACTAGAAGGTTACATAACAGAGTGGAGGTGCCAATCCTAGTCCGGTACCTTTCCTTGCAGACCTGCAACCACCCTCTATTCAGAACTGGACACCAAACTGTCTGGAGTTCTACTTTGACCCAGTGTGTCCAGTCCTATGTTCCTGCCAATTCTGAATGGATTGTGACATGCAAGTGTTTGTATTCTGTATACTTTGAATTACTATCCCAGAGTGCTTTCCCCAGTAGAGGTTTTCCCCAGCTTGTTCAATCTTTTTCTTATCACAGCCTTCAAAATCCAAAGACGTGGATCTTAAAATATTTTACAAACACTGGCTCTTTAAAATTGCTTGCAGAAAACTAATGCCAAAAAATATCCCTTCTCAACATTGAATATAAAGGCTGATTCAACAAACTGTCAAGGCTCAAATTTTTATCCCTAGCTATCACTGAAAAATAGCCTCTGGCTATCTAGAAAACAAATTTATTTACAAGATAAAACATTCTGAGCTTCTGAAAATGGAAAAAAGAATGGTATTGATTACAGAGGAGTTCTCACTTCCTGTAAACATTTCTATCTCCCGCTCTTTCTCTTGCTCGTCTCTCTCACACACACAAACTTTAAAGTAAAGCCAGAAACAAGAGTTTAATTAAACACCACTAGTCTGAATTTCAAATCACCGAATAAACAGATGGCCATGCTTCATAGACCGCCAGCAGTCTATTTCAATTAACTGCGATTGGTATTAATATAACACGATGGAAGCTAGTAGACTTGAACCAAGGAAATACATTATATATGTGTGTGTGCGGGTTATAAATAGTGTAACATTAAAGTATTTACCATTATATAAAATTAGTACCAGCATAAAAAAAGGATACTTCTGTTTAAGGCCATCATTAAACCCAGTCAATCTCCTTTAAGTATATCAGGATGTTTGTCTGTACTTACATAGACTTCGAATCCAGGTGATTTGTAAAGAGCAGTATTAAAAAGTTAAATAAAGGTGTCCTTCTTAGCTACTCCACAAACATTCTCCAATATTGGCCTTATGCTCACCACTTACTATGGTCCCCAACTCTACAATATTTAAATATATTTGCTTACACAAGTAGGCATTTTTTAAACTAAAATCAATATGGTGTTTCTTGCGCAGAGATGTCTTCCAACATCTTCTGCATTTAGTATCACAGATTTTGTATCCTGACAAGTAGTTTTTCTGCTTAATACTGCTCATACAACCAGGATCAATCATAAGATGAAATTCAGTTCTTTCAACAGCTTTTACTTTTTATTTTTTAATTTTACTTGCAACTCCTGCGTAACTTCATCTTACAACTTTTGTGTTCTAAATATTTACCTGGTATTTAATACAACACAGTTATCTTTTCAATGTCTGTTCCTGACATGTCAGAAACATCTTGGGTTAAATTCTCCAATCTTACATAGTGTTATGAGCTATTATCCTAATTATCTACTCTTTTATTATTTTTCTTTTGTTACTACTCCTCCTGTCCTGTTAAATTTAGTAGATCTGTTGTTAAACTTGTTTTTACAATTGTTGTCTCCAGTGCTCAGCATTCCAGCCAATAGAACAGTTCAGTGTGACAGCAGACTGGAAGGCATAATATGAACAAAATACTTTTGTGTGTCCAGGACCCTGAGATTTCCAAATGGAAGAGAAGCCACCCTAATTCTTCTGATGCTACCTTCACAATTTCTGAGTAAATGTTTTCCAAGATGTATGTTCTAGTCATTTGTTTTTGCCTTTTCCATTTAAGAGGAAACGAGAGCTTCGTGAAGAAAATAAATTAAATATTCACTTAAAATAATACTTAACCATTTTGGAGGGAAAAGTGCAATTTGTAGCATTTTTGTATCCCAGGGACCCTCCTTTGTTAAGGAACCTCAAATTATCTTAGTCCTCTACAGGAGGCTTACAGTTAGAGATGCATTTTGTTTAAAACAGTGTTAGACTTCTAAAAACAGTTCTTTACAGGACGAGTCTCTTAATACCTAACAGATAGAACACATCCTTTCAGTGCAATAAAAGTTCAAGTGGTTGTTAAGTACAGTGACCGATGTAGACATCCAACAGAGATTAGTTTATGGATTTAAAGACAATACTGGTGTATATATGTGTGTGTGTGTTTATATATATATAAATACAGTGATACAAATATAGAATGCATTATGGAAATAATGATAATATTTTAATTCATCATTTATAATAAAACTATTTTGGATTTGTAAACAAATTACAGAGAGATAGCAACATTTTGAAATATTTATAAAAGTAGCAAATACCTGAAGTACTCACAGCAGTGGAGTAAGGTGTATGAGCTCCTGTATTTTCAGCCCAGCAGCCACAACCATAAAGAGCTGCCTGAGAAAAGAAACACATCTTTCATAAATTTAAATATCCAAGCTATTGGGTTGTTTCAATCCCTTAAAAAACAAACAAACAAGAAGGACAAAAAAAAAGAAACCCGAGAAAAATCCAAGTATTCATGCAACAAATAAGAAAATCGTAAGTCAAAATAAAAATTCCAACCCACTTTGGTGTATCTTCCAATACTACTCTTCAGAACTGAGTGATTATCTCTAGAGGTATAGAATTCTAACCTAACCTTAGAGAAAATTAAGTATGAATATCAAAACAAAATAATGCCAACTGCTCCCTTTCATACAGTCCCTTTCATCCTCCTATTCCAAAAGGAAATCTTTACTATGTTGTGAAAGAGACAAATGACAGTGGCAAAAGTGCACCAAAAATACACCTCTACAGCAGAATATGGCATAATTTCTGATGCATTTCAAAACTCCCTTGCTTAACAACAACAAAGAATGCTTATAACTGATTTGTTCTTTTAATACCCTTGTTACTTCTACCAATTCATAAGATTATTTAAAAACTGAATAACTAGGACAACTTCCCTAAATATTGATAAAAATCCTGCCTAAAAACACTTCAAGCATTTAAGAGAGTACTTGTAGTAAGCAAGAGGTATTTAAGGCTGAAAATTAAATATTAAGAGCTCTGGCAAAAGGTAACTGAAGAAAAAGTTCTTACCTATCAATGTCTTATAACACTGATGCAGGATACCTAAAACAAAACTTACATTCCAAGGCAGTGATAATACCTTCAGAGTTTAATGGGAAATGGAGGAAGAACATCAGTTTGCTACCACAGCTCTACTGAACAGGCATTCCCAAGTGAAAACATATAATCACCTGACCGACTCTTCCAGGATGCTTTAGTGCTAAACCTCCACTGGAGACAGCAGCAGCGACATTTCCTTCTTGGTCAACAACAACTGCACCAACTGTATCCAATGTTCCTGAGTCGTTCTCCTGCAGGATACACAAACAGAAATAACTACTAAAATAGCATATTAAAGTCAGATTATGCTTTTTAGGAGTGTGCGAACTAACGTGCACAGAACCAAGTGGCAGGCCCATCAACAAAACAGATTTGTTATCATGCATATTGTACTGGTGGTGCTGCCATGAATCTTCCCAAAACGTTCTCTTGCCTCAGACAAGAGCTGAAGAAAGCTTCTCTGGAAACAAGAAGGAAATAAGCATCTCACAACTCATCCAGTGCTTAGATTACCTGCCTTTACTCCAAAAATCCTTTTATGCTAGTGATGCACACTTGTCCACTAAGAAGTGATTCAGGAATTCATTCCAAAGATACCATATCAAAAGACCTCTCCCAAAAGCTTTGAGGTGGCATTTTCAGAGACTTCTGATCTTTAAAGCTACGTATGATTTTAAAAAAGACACACACACACACACAACCAAAAGAAAACAGAATTCACAAGCAGCAATTTACCACATAAAGAGAAAATTCAAATATTTTGAGGAACAACAAAAAAATACCCCCCCCCCCCCCCCCCCCCGCACAGATTCTTTCCGCCACGTTTGTTCTTACTTTAGCAATCTCCAGTGGCTTCCTGGTTGAAACAAATTACCCTCCGCTCCTTCTGGGTTGCTCAAAACATCTCCTTACTTCCATCACTTCTGAGGCACATTTCCTCCCCTAAAAGCAGGGGTGTTTCAGCATCTATTCCTGATGTGAGCTCTCTGCCTACTGTCTCACGAACGCTTCAGCTCTCACCTCTCACCCTCCAACCTCCCCTTCCTTCCCCCGTTTCCTTAACACGCCACACTCAGTCACTCTATCAGAAACAGCAGTTTTCCCCTCTGCCTAGGCTTCCCCTAGATTCCCCTCTCTGCCCAACCCAGTGCAAGGCACTCTGACTTCATGCCCAACTGCACACTTTTAATGGGACACAGCATGCAGTATACATAAAATAAAGTGAATAAACAACATTGATACATCATCCATCACACACTCTGAAGATGAACGCTTCTTCTGCACAAGCCCTCAACCCTTGAACTGATTGATCTTTCCTCCATAGAAACCTACCTGCTTTAAAAAATAAAGTAAAATAAAATAAAAATAGAACTTATTCAAGCAAATAAATCCAAATGATGTTAAGCTATATTTTTTCATATAAACATGTTTTTTTCTGGACTAGAACCCAGGTGAAAAAGCAAACTAAAAAAAACACACTATATCCAATTATTCAACTTCAAATCATCAAGTTCCCATCATCAATGAAAATTTACTTGGGCAAGAAGAGTCCCTTGTCAAGCAGAATTCCTATGAGACTCATGCTGGTGATAGTCTGGCCACACTTCACATAGATGTAACGCCTTCACAGAATCACAGAATAGTCTAGGTTGGAAGAGACCTCCAAGATCACCGAGTCCAACCTCTGACCTAACACTAACAGTCCCCACTAAACCATATCCCTAAGCTCTACATCTAAACATCTTTTAAAGACCTCCAGGGATGGTGACTCCACCACTTCCCTGGGCAGCCCGTTCCAGCGTCTAACAACCCTTTCAGTAAAGAAGTTCTTCCTAACATCCAACCTAAACCTCCCCTGGCGCAACTTAAGCCCATTCCCCCTCGTCCTGTCACCAGGCACGTGGGAGAACAGACCAACCCCCACCTCGCTACAGTCTCCCTTGAGGCACCTGTAGAGTGCAATAAGGTCACCCCTGAGCTTCCTCTTCTCCAGGCTAAACAGTCCCAGCTCCCTCAGCCACTCCTCGTAAGACTTGCTCTCCAGATGCTTCACCAGCTTCGTAGCCCTTCTCTGGACTCGCTTGAGCACCTCCATGTCCTTCTTGTAGCGAACTGATCGCAGTACTCGAGGTGCGGCCTCACCAGAGCTGAGTACAGGGGGACAATCACTTCCCTGGACCTGCTGGCCATGCTGTTTCTTATGCAAGCCAGGATGCTGCTGGCCTTCTTGGCCGCCTGAGCACACTGCTGGCTCACATTCAGCCAACTGTCAACCAATACTCCCAAAACTAGCTATTAACCTAGCTAACTAACTAACTAACCAATACTCCTTCAAACTAGCTATTAGGAACATTTTCTGTACTCTGAGCATGCTGAAACACTGGGACAGGCTTCCTAGAGAGGTGGTTGACGCCCCAAGCCTGTCAGTGTTCAAGAGACATTTGGACAATGCCCTTAACAATATGCTTAACTTTTGGTCAGCCCTGAAGTGGTCAGGCAGCTGGACTAAATCATCTTTGGAGGTCCCTTCCAACTGAAGGATTCTAATTGAGTTAATATTGCACCAGTCTTGAAATGAAATACATATAATGCAATACTACAGTATTCTACAGTATTTTTCATGCAACTGGAACCCCTAAGCAGGAGCATCATCCTCAGCTTTAACCCAGGACAACAGCAAGCTCCCTCTCTTGAACTACACACCTGAACAAGTTCTACACTCAGGAGCTGGCCATATTCAATATTAAAACAGATAGATGCCCTAAAAATAAAGCAGAATACTTGAAAAGAGAAGGAGAGGTGAAAAATTATAGACCCTAATTCAGGTATTATAAGCGCAGTTAGAACAACACTGCTAAGTGGATTGCAAAGATACTGGGCAGTGGAGCAGGCTGCTCACTGGGGGTGCAGACTCCCAGTCCTTGGAGATTTTCAAGATTAGACTGGATAAATTTCTTCCAAACTTTTATGATTCTACGATTTCTGTATAGAGAAGAAATACTAATAGGATGCAGGTTTTGTTGTCTATCTCTTGCCCTCCCTTTTACCAAAGGAAATTATACCCACAACAAAAAATAGATGAGACAACTACAGATGTGAAAATCAAGCCCATCAATGTTAGGAAATGCCAGAATAAAGGCCACCTGTGTAATCTTAATTCACATTAAATCAAAGACTTGGGGCTCCCATAACGAACAGAAATATATGTTAGATAGATGAGGCTCATAATAGACCAGTATGTTTCCCGTATCATCTGACAGCAAAGAAAAAATGCTTACAGCCTTTTTTTGCAGCATCTTATTGCTCAATCTGTCATCTAACTTCAGAATTAGCTCTTACTTGCATAAAATAGTTGCCTTGTACTTTTTTTCCAGAGATATTTTAATGAAAAACCCACAAGCATTTACAAATATATGTTGCATGAAAGCATTCTTTTTATTTTTACATAGGGAAATTTAGGAGGCTGGAATTTTTTATTTTTTAAGGGAAATGCCTATTTTAACATGCACCCCCCCAGCTGTCTGAAGGAAATTTGTATCAGTAAAACAAAGCAAATCTGCATTCTGCTTCACAGAACAGAAGTAGGGGCTGGGGTGTAGATTGTGATTAGAAAAAGAATCACTGCTGATGTTACTTTTACCTTTACTCAGCAAACTCAAAACCAGCGTAGACCGGCTCTGTTCCACATCCAATGGGAAAATATATGATTGGATCTATTCTAGATTTATCTCTACATTTGTTCCCATTTCAACTCTATTGACTTTACACACTTGTGACACCATGAATGTCTATAGTTCAGCCTTCAAACTCTTCTACCTACGTAGAGCACACCAACAACCCTACGATTTCTGAACCAGTGAACGAAGAATTCTTCACAATCTAACAAAGGTATTGCCTGTACCTCTCCATACAAAAAGGCATTATGCCCCTGAGGGGTTCCAGGAAGAATGCACCTGGTGAGAAGACTTTCAATGACACGTTTCAGCTCTACAAACCATATGAACATAGAAAGATTCAGGATCCTGTCAAGTTGATACCAAGACAATCAACAGAACTATGTTAAATACTACAATTCACAAGGTTTAAATATATATATATAGATATACACATACACACATATATATATTTTGAAGTAGGCAAACTTAACAGACTGTCAAAACTCTAAAGTAAGTCCATATTCCATAGTTTTTTATGTATCTAATTCTTAAATTTAACACCTTAGACTTCAAAATTTTGCCAGTTCCTGAGGAAACTTTGTTATTACTTGGCCATATCTGTTAACAAATTCCATATGTAACTTAAGCTAATAATTTATATTAACAAGTCAATTTCAAAAATAGTTTGGGGGGTTTAACAATGTAGTACCACAATTTAAAAATAATCTGTTGTGTAGTTTATATTTAGTTTTCCCGTTGAATTTTATTACATTTTAAACAGCTTCTCATTCTTTTTCAGATTAGTATACTTAATTTTTTATCAAAAGCTACATTTTCAAAACTGTACATTTTTAGCTGGTTAAATTTAAATTTAACAGCTTAAGCTTCCAGTTAATTTTGACCTATCTTTCTTGGTCAGCGATACTGTATCTTTGCTTAATCCTTTCAGTTATGTTTTCCATTCAAAATTAAAATTGTTAACATCCTTCTACCTTGCTCTTCTCCTAACTTCTCAAATTTCAGAGATGAAAAATGACCAGGGTTTCTAACAAAAAGCAGGTAAGAGACTGAAAGTAGGCAAACACCAAATTCTGCTTACAGAGACAGGTCCCCAGCTCCAGAGAAGCACAACAAATATAAAAATAAAATGAGTATTTAACAATTAAAACTTAACCTTGACGAGAATGCTCACTTTTAAGTATTCATGTATTTAAGTAGCTATAAAAAATATTTTTAAGATTGTATGAGAGCTCAGCTTTGGCAATATGAGTTTGGGGATCACAGTTCTTGTGTCTCATCCTTGATAAACAGCCCCTCTCTAACAGCTTAGCAAGAACTGTTCTACTTTTCTTGTAAAGTTTGCTCTCACAGAATTTTTCATTTCTATTTCATTTTGAGGAGTTAAAACTGCAATTATCCTATGTTCTGTGCAGTAAGACAAGCAGTCCACTTTGTCAGCGTGGTTTGGTTTTCATCCCCCCTCCATGAACACAATGCACCCAGAAAGTGGATAAAACCACTGTGTTGCTTTACTGAATTACTTACCGGTGAGTAGAGCTCTATTTGATCACCTCCTTTACCTACCACCATTGGCCTTTGAGGGTCTCCCACAAGTGCTGCACATGACTCTGGAGCCCTTGAAATTTCAAATTGCAGGTCGGTAAGCTCATGCATTGGCATATGTTTCAAGCATTGACTTGCCCCTTATTACATGAACTCCAATACTACACAGAGACCCCCTCCTCCCTCAGTTACATTTTAACACCATTAAGAAATGGAAGTTTCACAAGGAAATGCGTGAAGTAGCGTAAACAGAAAAAGTTGCAAAACCAGTAAATAACTTTCTCCCTCCTCTATGCTTACTTTCTTTACAGGTCTTACCTCCCTGAATATTGAAAATTAGCACCCTGATAGAGAAAAGTCCTTATCTGAGAACAAAGAAGAAAAATGCTGAATTTATCACTGGTTTGCATTTGCAAGGCAAAAAAAGTTGCATTCTCTGTAGTCCAATTCTCTAGGATTTGTACATTATTTATACCAATATATGCAACTAAATAAGGCAGTGGTCAGTCAGGTTACCAAAGCAAAAAGAAGCGGCCAACCCAAATGGCCACAGGCCCCAGATAAAGCACAAGGGTTTAATTTATTTAGCTAAAATTTAACAGTAAACACAAATACCGTGATCAACGTTTTCAAATGATAACAAAGGCTCTAAACTAACAGAGTGAGGGAAACAGAGGGAGTCCTAAAAGTTTTGTAGTACAAGTAATAGGGGCCATGTCAATGCTAGATGCATGCACAGATGCACATGTTTACCTACCTGATATTTCAAATTTCACCAATTCCAGCTCCATAATGCAGTGTGCTCAGGAAACATTTAAAAAGTGGGAAACACTGACAGAGATCCCAAGCTAAAGAAAATGTTTCAGGAAATAATTATCTGTTTGTGTTTACATTTGTCATATTTCCACTTCAAAATAGACAAAATACATCTTCCATTTCCATTTTCCATAGCATAGACAAATCCAAAGTGAGAGCTTGGCTTTCAAATAGCAAGGCAGAAAGTTTTAATTTGCACTAAGTTATCATTGTATCATCCAAACATATGGGTGGCCAAGGAGAAGAATCTTTTGAGGCTACATTAGTCTGATCATATGTACAACATGAAATTTATTAGCAATCAGCTGTAAGCTTACAATGACACAATAAAATTTGAAACACAAACTAACCTTTTCATTTGATTGTCTTCTTTTCTTAAGTTGAATGAGATCCGTTTCCACCTTTTCAGCCAACTCCAGCTTCCTCTTGTTCCTCTTAAAAGCTGCTAAACTAAACCCTATAAAAATATTTAAAAACCATTTAACTAAATAAAACTTAGTTAAACAAATACTGATAAGTTTACATTTTGGAGGTCTCTTTCCCCACACTCTCAGCAAAAAGCATCAATAAAAAAGCCTACAATAAAGTATTTAAGTTCCAGTACAAGACGTTTACATCTTTTCCTAAACGAAAAGAAGCTCTACTATTGTTCAGCAACAGTGATGGGTAAAATAACTAGTAGAAACAAGTTGCAGAACACATATGGAAGCTATGTCAGTCTAAATATCTCTCTGTTTGGCACAGTAGCAGCACTACGCAGAGGAGAATGGAATAAATGGCTTGCATTAAAATTATTGTTTTTGACTGCTGACAAGTAAATAGATACCATGTGACCTCATTCTGATATCCGTAAAATTAGGCTACTACTTTATTACCTTAATTGAATATCTGTATGTTTACCCATATATTTAAAGCCACACAATAATCAAGCAATATTTTTATGTTCCATAATCCAACACAGTATAAAGACCACCTAGGTCTTGAAAAGACAAACGTGTATTTTCCACATCTAAGTCCCACATTCAGAATTAAAGTGTTTTCTAAAGTGCAATAAAAAAAAATATTTTAAAAAGTTATGTTGAAGAGTCCAAAATGACAAGTTGCCATTTTACAAGTTTCAGTCCATGAATAACCTGCAGATATTGACAAGTTTATTTTAAATCAGTTATGACTTAATATTATCTCCATATTGACTTAACATTTCCATTGAAACGTAGAGAAAAGAGTGGAGAACAGTGTCTTTTGTCACTTGTTCAAACATGGAAAATTAAGTAATTTGGAGGGCAGAGGTATATACAGGTAGGTCACTAACTCAGTGGAAGTTAAAAAGCACAGGTTTCCTATTTAAACTATAACCTTTTTTAAATGCCATTTTAAATGAAATTCATAATACAGCTACATCACTGTTATTCAGAAGACCGGAACAGCTGCAAGAAGAGGCTATGAATAAAATCAATACTGCAGAGCCAAAAGAACACAACGCTTTCATTTACAACTCTCACGCAGTACACAGACAGGGAACATTTTACTTCTTTGAAGCTTCCTATTCAGATACCAAAATCATCTAGTGAACTCTAGTGAAACCTGTTTTAAGTCCACAAAAATTAACCTTAACCTGACACAATTATTCAAGTATATAACCTAAAAATAATGAGAAAAATGGCATTTCTCTCCAAAACACTAACACAAACCAGTTTCTTAAAACTGTAAACATGTATTCATCTGCCATCACCATGAAAGGAACTCTTCCTATCATACAGAGCTGACAGATGCAGCTACTTTGGTCAATACTTTTTAACATTTGAAATGAGATCCAAGAGGTAAAAACCAAACGCTTGATAGTATTAATTCAGGGGGAGTAAGCAAACTAACCACAGATCAAGAACAGAATTTGTTAAGCCGAAGTATCCCCAAATAAACCAAGCCAGAACATTGTTTTTAGCAGAACTTTTATACAGGAAAATTCGCAAGTTGACACAACTTCAGTAAGTACAGCAAATATCTATGAGCAGAGCCTTTATATATGGGTGAGGAAGAGTGGTGCCTGGCCTCGGTATTCACAAAAAGTAGCTATTAGATGGGGATGTATATGTCTAAGCCTGTTATCTACTGCTGCCATTGGCTCCTGCCAATTCAGAAAAAAAGCTGCGTAACCAGAGAAGAAAAACAAATATGAGGGTACACATACATGGAAACCTGAACATAAGTTTTCCTTGTACTCCAGAATTGAATCCCAGTGGTATTCTGAAGTCTTCTCCAACATTTGCATGCCTACCAGTTTGAACATACGCTCAAGGATCATGGCAAAACTGGGAGCACATGGGCTAGTTCCTAGCTACTCTGACAGCTACCCAGGGTGCTGTTATATGGTTTCTTAGCATCATCACTCCAGCTATACCTTGGTTGCTACTCATCCAGCCTCTTCTTCCGCAACATACAATATTCACCAAGTTTAATAGCTACGTTCCATCCATTCAAGTCCTCAGTCTCTAGCTAAGCAATTAAACGATTTTCAGATTTTACCTCGTGCTTTAAGATACTATTTGTCTTTTCAAAACAATATAAAAACCTGAAGATTTGCTTTGAAGGACATCATTGATCACAGTACCTTATTAGCACTGTTAATTCAAAGTGGTAGCAGTCAGTAAGGATATATATGGAAGAAGACAGACCATTACTGCAATAATTTGGGGTAACAAAAAACTGCTGCATCCAGAGGTGTCAAATATTTTCAGTTCACGGGTACCTCAACTGCCTCTTAACTGTATGCTGGGGTAAAGACTTGTCGTGCATTTTCTCTCCACTGCTTTTTTACCTTGCTTATCTCATGGGGGAGCAGTGGTTTTTTGCTCCAACAAAGACTCTTCTGGATGAGAATGTCTCTAGAACCCAAGGAGACGGTGCAGCACGTATTTTGTTGTGTAGCTTAAACTATGTCAGATGTCAAGCAGACAGACGGAGAAGACAGTTTTCTAGTACCATTGAATGATGTAGGTTGGAAGGTACCTTAGGAGGTCATGTACTCCAGCCTCCTAGTAAAAGCAAGCTCAGTGCAAAAGTGCTGCACAGGAACTTATGCAGTCAAATTTTGGATATCTTCAATGATGGAGAGTCTAGAAATTTTCTGGGCTCCTGTTTCAGTATTTGATTAACCTCAATTTAAATTCATATTTTTTCCCTACTTACTCAGAATTTCCCACATCCTAATTTATGTCATTCCTCTTTCATCCTATCCCTGTACAGCCGACACCACCGTAACTAATATGACACTTAAATGACAAACACAGAACAGCCTATGATAACAAAGCTACCATAGTGCTTTTCTAGAAAAAATACACAAACTTTCCCAGCTTCTTCCACAACAGTATCTACAAAACTTAATCACGGTATCTTTCATGGTAGGAGTTAGTGATATTTGTCATGTGGGCAAGTTCATACTGTTATGCTAGCAGATGTTGAAAGAGATGCCAGTCATGGTTCATTCAGTGCTTTAGGATGACATGAATTTTGATCAGAAATAACTGAGGGTCTTGAGCAGAGGAAGGATTGTTTCTCTGTTTTGGGGGGTGTCTTTTTTAGGGAGCTGGGAGTGGAGGAGGGTAGGTCTCTTTAATATTGCGCCTCCTTTCCCTGAGTTACTGATATGAATCTATGTATTAATTCACCTATTAAGTATCGTTATATTTAGCATGAAACGTCAAACCTTTCCATACTGTGAGAGAAACAAAGTCTACTCAGACTGTGCTCACGCTACACTCAACTTTAGAGTAGTTATCAGGACAACGTTGCTTTAGCAAAGACTGATAATAATTGCCTTTCATTATTTATGGGAAATAACTATTATCAGTGATTCCTCTTGGCAGGATAACACAGCTAATGCCTCCAAAGTGACCCAAGAATCACAAAATAAAGGACGGGTTAGTAAAACAAAACTTAGCCATTTCCCTTTCTTCCTCCGACACAGATTTTTGCCCAACTGCAGATAATTAATTAAAAATAAAATGTCTGGAATCTTTGTAAAGTTTGATTTTTTTCCATAATAAGGAAATAACAGCTAATAACAGGTAAAAGGCCGCCTGCCCCCATTTTATTCCTGCCTTCCAGGAACCTAGCTAGGTAAAACCACTAGGAATGCTATTTAACTGGCCAGTGCTTTGGTTACTTCATCTTGTTCTACAGGTGACAAAGGAAACTAGAAAATACAAGTGAGCTTCATGCTAAATGAAAGAAAAAAAATATTGTTTTTCTGAAAATATTCTGTAAGTTTGTCATCCTTATCAAAGAACATACTGTGAGGTTTTGGTTCAATAAAACATTTCATGAACTAAAAAATTGCAGAATTAAAATGTACTTGTTTAATAATGCACATACAAGATGAAGTAAAGCCCACCAGGATTTTTTTTTTTTAAACAAGCACTGTACACAGAAGGAAATCACCTAAACACAGAGCAAGTTCATAATTCAAATTACATCTAAAGCAAAACAAAAACTCAACTCTGCTGTGCAAGGATACAAAGAAACTTCATTTGTCCTAAATGACAGTACAAAAAACACTCTCACCTTCTCCAACAAGACAGCATATTCCAAGCTTGAGAAGAGGAAAAGGACAACACAGTGTTGAAGACAGGTATGTTTTCCTAAAACAAATGCAATATAGCTACATCAGCCTGATGTTGCACCTGGGCCAAGGAAAAAGGGAAGCAAGAGATAGAGCTTATTGACTGGGAAGGGGAGGAAGCTAGAAAAAGGGTAGTAAGGGAACAGACAGGATTTTAGTTTGAAAAATTCCTGTAGTACAGCCCAGAGGTATTGTTGTTGAAATATATGGAAAGGTATTTAGTACAGCATCCTTTGATTTTACTCAAGAATTTCAAAGTTTAGATGAAAATCAGATATGTGCCTTGAGATAAAAGTCCTTTACGATTACTACACAGTAATAGTATGTACACTCAATCTTAAAAGAATTGCATCTCAGAAGCCACAGAGTATAACCAGCCCTTCTGTTTTGCCTTCTCATTTATCTACATACTGTCATAAATAAAACTACTTCAGAGCTGGTGGGAGACAAGAAAAAAAAAAAAAGAACAAAAAAACCCACAGCTTTACAAAATGATTGTCTGTTAGCGTTTAAATGTCATACTCAGGCCTCATCCAGATGAAAGACATGTAATGACTGAAAACAAAAGCATAGCAGAACCAGAACATTATTAAAAGCTCTGGACTTTGGTTTCTCACATTTATGGCATTTGTCACAAGCCCCTGTAATGCAGCATGGGGTACCTCTAAGAACAAATCAATTCTGAGGGCCTGAAAACATCTTCCCAGTCCTCCACGTTCTCCCATCAACC
This sequence comes from Oxyura jamaicensis, assembly GCF_011077185.1. Classification (NCBI taxonomy): domain Eukaryota; kingdom Metazoa; phylum Chordata; class Aves; order Anseriformes; family Anatidae; genus Oxyura; species Oxyura jamaicensis. The sequence goes on from NC_048895.1 coordinate 7,345,313, forward strand.
GCACAAGGTACCAACAGGAACTCTCCAGGTGCACTCTGTACTTAAAAGCTATATTTTGGGTCTATTCGTGGTCAGTGGTAGAAGCACTGGGTGGAATACATAGTCACAGCAGAGTTGTGGGAGCTGAAACAAGCACAGGGGTTTTCCTGCAGAGTAGGTTAAGTGGCTGAGCACAGAACAGGTAGAAGCAGAACCTACTCAACACCCCTCACCTGCATGAGCGGTCGGTATTAGCAGAGGTGGTGTCAGAATACGTGCTTATTTATTACCTATAAATGTGTAAGAAAAACCTCACAGGAACATCTTACTCAAAATTAGCATGTTACAGGTTATCCCGTTTTGAAAAGGTTCCTGTATTACTGGGAACGCTGATGAGAAAGAACCACATAATCTTCATTACATAATTCATTTGCACAAGCTCTTCATCTTACATGTGTATGACCATGGCTAGGCAATTAGTACATTTTTTTAATAGGGTTTTTACATCATCATTACCATTTTACAGAAATAGATGAGAAAGTAACTTGCAAGCAGGTCAGTGGAACAAAAAGAAACAGAACATGGGTCTGAGTCAGTTCAGAGATCTCATGTGCGTGACACTTGTTTGCCATAAAAATTCCACATCATTTTTTCATCTCTTGTACTAATCCCGTTGGCACTCTGGAACTTTGATCATTCCCATAACTCCTGTTACTGTGTTATACTACATACAAGTAAATATTTAACCCAAAATCTTAACAGTTTATTATATAATGATAGAGTAACCAATTAAACGAAACACAACCGTATTCCCCATTCCACACCACACTTCTGTGATAATTCCTCCCAACCGCTGAACTAAACCCTTAGTACTTAGAAGTTACTCTGTGCTGTTCAGGACTGCAAACAGTAAACCAGTCTCATTTATAACATCCAATTAGCCCCCTAATACCACTTCTGTTAAGTCTCTTTTAGTCACATGCACTCCCGAAATCATTCCAGAGCAGCAATCCTTTCTTCTAGTCACCTTGCACACACCTGTCTCATGCAGCCCTCGTTACCATACTTGACTTTTCTGATTCAAAAAACAGAACAACTTCAAAAACAGTTTTCTGTATTTGCATTTGTATATGCAACAATTTTGCATGCTGCATGCTCTCCTCCTTTGATAAAGCTCTTCAAAATCAACTCTGATGAAGAAAAGTTCTAGCAACGTATGTACAGGTCCTCCCCAGTTCCATCTACCCATGGGTAGGATTCGAGCTGACCTGACGTTTTGTATGTCCAATGGATATTCTCCTTGAGACTGAGCTTGGAGGAAACTAACCTGTAGGCAACTACTGCTGTACGTGCATGCAGGCACGTGGCTGTACTGAGGCACGTGTACATGTGCACATTGACAAATTCTCAGTGACAGCAGTTGTAAGCACCAGCTGGAATGAACACCAAGAAACTGAGATCATTTGGATACAGACAAAGTCCACAATCTGATATCTATAGCAGCACAAAAAATCTGTGAGTCTTGAAATGGTGTTTTTTCCAGTGTTAAATTCAAGGAAAGCCAAATCTGAATTACTAGTTTTGAATTGTAGGGTTCATAATGGAGGAACAGTACAAGGTGACCACAACCATGTAAGCTTGTGGACTTTAAACCATCTAGAATGAACCTGCAAACAGAAAGGGAGTTATTGAACTTAAAACAAAAGCAAATTTTATAAATATAAAATGGGACACTCTACAACCAAGCAGTCATTAGACTGAGACTTGGGAATCACTAGACTGATGCACAGTTCCTGAGTTACTGTTTTACAGTTTTCTTCAACTCTTAGACCTCTAATAATTTCCCAGTAGCATTCCTGATGGCCTTAGACGTCCTATTCACAGACATTACACAGAACTTTTCCTTAGTCATCTTTTACAGACTGTAAGAAATGGTGGAAATGGACCAAAGAACATAGATAAGAGAAAATATTATTAAAAAGAGAAAGTTACAATTGTCCTATTCATGGACTCCTTCAAACTACTGAATTGTATATGTAGAACAAAATGTAAGACTGTCTTTTGTTTTTTTTGGGGGGAATGGTGAAATTGATACATATATACTTATTAGTTCTAGGTCTGTATACTTTAAACAGGCCTGTAGCTGACCAGCTCTACACTAACATTTCTTGCTCAAAGCTGGTGCAAAAAGTTTTTAGTAAGAAGTCCACATTTCCATAAAATTCCCATGCTTTTATAAGCCATACCATTTCACTTCAGTACTTCAAGGCTAGGCTAAAAACTCCTAAGATATTTCAGTAGACAGTTAAAGTTTTCAGACTCAAGTAACAGATACAAATTTCTAGCATCATTAAATCACAACTCAAGATCAGGACAATACCTTTGTATTTACAGTGGTGGAACAGAAAGCCAGGAACACAAACTCCACTGTTTCTATTACAGTCATTACAAATTGTTATGCAACGAAACATTATGCAAGCTATGAGTGTTCAGCAAGCCTGTTTAAAAGCAAACAATAAATTGAAAATACTAAGAAAACTCAAAAACTCTTCTTAAGTCCTTGGAGTACAGAGTACAGATGGAGTACAGAGCTCTGACCAATCACATAGCACCCCCTGGCAGACGTTCTTATAGTCAACTGAAAGAACCCAAAGGAATTTTCTGCATTTTATCTTTTTACTCCATATTAAAAGAGAATGCAACTATTGGAGAGAAGAAAATTAAAAAGGAATATACTAGCAAATTAGTTAACCCACAGGAATTAAAATGATCCAACAAGGAATTCTGCTGAGCAGTTGCTAAAATGAATGGCACAAATAAAGACAGATGAAAATAAATTTCATTTTAACAAAGCCATTTTAAATGACAAATTAACACCACTTATGCTTCTGTTGAGATCAAAGACTACTAGTGCTACTTCCCATGTCGCCATACTTTGACAGACAGCAACATGAAAAGAAAAAAAAATACTCAGCATCGGAAGCGTATAAAAGAATTAACCTATCTTTTCAGAGCACTACCATGTAGATCTGTCCTTCACGGCAAGGACTCAGGGTAAACTATTGCTGAATGTACCATTTCTTACTGCCTCCTGGAAGAAACCCCCTTCTCTCCATCAGGCAGCCTTTCCTGTCCCCTGGAAGATTTTCACTCAAAATCTCTTCTCAGTGTTTTGGCCCCAGAGTTTTCCTGGCAAACTTACAGCCTGCGTATAGGTGGCACTTAGCTGGTTGGATTTCAGAACCGTAAGTGAATCTGCAATATTATGTCCAAATCTAGGGAGGCTTTACATCACATCTGGCCTTTTTTTTTTTTTTTTTTTTTTGTGCAACTGAAACTTGCATTTGCCAGGGCTCATTTAATTTGCATATTATAGAAAAGAAGTAGCAACTCTTACTGTTAAAGAGAAGCATCTTCTGAAACGTATTTCTTAGTTTCCTAAACCAAGATAGGTACTCAGAAATTCCACTACACGGAGCAGAGAAGCAAGGTACCTAGTAAAATCCCCCAAACCCCTGGGTTTTACCTAAAACCAAAGAACCAAATCATGGTCTATGCCACTGCCCTGATGGAAGCTTCTAGCACAGTTCCAGCAATACGACAAACATTTTTCTTACTGCAATAATAGTGAAGTGGAGGAAAAAATGAGGAGGTGTGAGGAGGGTTGGAAGAGAGACAGGCCAAGTATTGACAGTACTGATGCACACGGAGGCATATGGTGGCATTAGAAGTATCACCATCTGCATGGCATCTAGAAGTGTCTCTCCCTCATTAAAGAAACCAAGCAGTCATAAGGTAAAGTGGAATATCCTTACATAGACAATAAAAAATATTATTATGGTTAAAGTAAGAGAAAACAAAGCAGGAATAAGTGGCCTGTTACAACTGGAATGCCAAACCAATGCATAGCAGCATCAAAACAATGATACAAATTGATGATGCTAAGCTAGGCAAGGTAAGCACTGGGTAGAAGAACTGAAGAAGGATTCTGAGTCAGTGACTGATGATAAACCAGCAGATTTTATTCAGCAGATCTCGAAATAATGAAAAAGAGGTAGTTATTCAAATAATCCATAGCTGAGCTCTAAAGGTCTTTACTGATGCTAGAAATTAATATGGGCTCAAGAGCACAAAACAGCATCGATCACCTTTAGGTATGCAGGAAGCAGTTCTGATTCAGGAGCTTATTGTCTAGGATAGTAAATAGTAAACATTTGCTCTGTTCATTGCTTTTTCCTCAAGCATCACTTTTGTCTACACTTGGTTTCCAGTTACTGATGTAGGTGCTCCTTCTCTTAAGGAATACAACTTACTGAAGTGCTTATGGTCCCTTCCACACCATTACAGGTAGAGGTACAAGCACACTGCACGAGTATACTTCCCTTTCTCTTTAAAGACTGTATGCTTAAGCAGCCCCATGTTATGTCAAGCAGGAAGACAATACTCAGCAGCATTAGCTGTGCAGTAAGTATGATTTTTTTTGGCAACAAATACTAGATGAGGTCTACCACAGCGTCAGATACAAAACTGACATTCTAAATTAAAGCCCCTTTGTGATACCTTGGTCGGATTTTAGATGAAGTGCCATAACTACCGTCTTTACAAGTAAAAGGCCTTAAGGCTGTTAACCCTGATCTCCAGTTCCGTGCCAGTTTCTAGGCTGCTAGAAATTGAACTCCCCATTTCAAACACAATTGTATAAAGTAGATCCACCTTCATGTTACATACATAGTAACACATTCCCACCCAGCCAGGGCTGATGGCATCAACCATCAAAGACGCATAATTGTAAGATGCTGTCTTGTACCACATTATCTTTGTCAAATCCAGTGCTTTGCATCTAACGTAGGCTGGACTGAAAAACAGAGATAAAAGTGGTTTGGTTATTAGTAGTGCAAGCAGAGATGCTGGCAGTTGAAGGTGTACTTCACATTTATGTTGCCAATTTAGAGTAAAGCATACTTTCAACATTCCTGAGAGCTTGCGTGATACAGTCAATTAGAATTTCTAAACTGTAACTACACTCTTAAAATTTTGATCACACTTTCAGAGCAGTCTCTCTTACATAGGGTAACGAAGGGCTAGTATAAGCTTGTATGGGCTCTAGTATGGGCAGGAATCATTAAATTCAGCCTTTTTGCAGTCCGTAGGCAATGCAAGCAGATCACATTTCATTATTTTTTTTTCTTTTTTGATTTTTTTTTTTTAATAAAAGAAAAAACACTCACTCCACTGGAAGCCACCAGATTTCTGTATACAGTAGAAATCCCATTTCCTTGCACACTTGGCAAACTGAAGAAGACAAAGCAGGTGAGCCTTGACATAACCTTAATGTAGTTCAACAAATAACATGGTTTAAAACGTCATTTCAGTTTGGTGCTCAAATACTTTGAAAGTTCTCAGAGAATTATGGAGTGTGACCACAAAGCTGATCATGCAGCTTTCTTTGTAACTGATCATACAGAGAGCTCCACCACCATAAAACCAGCCACACAATCCCACAGCCTTATAGCAAGTATAACATTTCTCTTGCCATCTCAGGTCCAGGAAAAGGGAGACAGAATAATGTGTCTCCAAGAATATTTTTTCCATGTGCAGCGCAGAGAAGCCAGAACATACGTACCTAGTTCTCCTTGTTGATCCTTGTTGCAAGTATACTTCTATGGTTTGAGTTAGAGTTTTGGTGTTTGTTTTTTTGTGTGTGTGTTTTGTTATTGTTTGTTTGTTTGTAATTAGGTTACCGGCATATTTTCCCTGACATTTGGCAATTATTTTGGTTCTGCACTTTACACAGCTACCCAACAGTCAGATCATTTCAAGTTAATTTACCCCCTACTCTCCATGAAAACTCTACATAGCAAGCATAATCAAAACCTCTCCCAATTTTTGAAATTCCTTGCATTATGTAGTCCGAAAGCTCACTTCAAATGAGATCCTTTGCGGTTACTTGGAAACAGCTTTCTCTTTCAGTGCAATTTCTGAAGTCACTAATAACACTGGACCAAAAAAAACAACTTTGGCTTTCTTGCATGATACCCATGAGACAGTTTCCAATTGCTTTCAGCTACAACAATTGCATGTAACACTCAAGGTGTTAGTGGTTACCTTCCAGCTTACTAACCAGAAGTCTATAACCTAAGAGAGTAACTTTCCTAAGGACTGCTAAGGAAATCAACATATTATTTTCTGGAAGTGATTTTTCATATTTTTGTTTCATTTTGCCCTTTTTATTTTATATTTTTAAAGAAAAATCGAATGTACAAGCTAGTGTAATCACTGCACAACAAAGTGTACTCAAATTCTCAGAAAAATGACAATGTATAAGTTGCTCAGGCAGGTTTTTTTTTTTTCTTTCTTATATATCCATTTTAGTTATTTAACTAGTGGACACATTCATCTCATCTTTTTTTGAGAAGGACTGAAGCATAAGGTTATAATAGTCAAACATCTCCATTCTGTAAATTCAGATAGCCATGGACTATAATTTAAGCTATGGAAAAGCAACAGAATTAGAGAACATCTGTGAAGAATTCAGTTTAAGTAATTTGCTCATTATTACAAAGCATCTCTGCCACTGTTTTTTTTTCCAGCATACCCTTCAAGTAGCCTAAACTGAAATCATTCTACCAAAACCTTTACATGGCCAGGAGTTGACTTGCTGATCCTCATGGGTCTCTTCCAGCACAGGATATCCTATGATTCTATGACAGTCTGCATATAAGTCCTAACAGTCACAGCCTGCTTCACAGCATCAGCTCATTCCTAGATCAGGTCCATCCTGTGCAGTGACTCAAGCATATAATCATACATGTGTGTACTTCGCTGCATATAAACCTGGGTGGAAGTGGGGTGTAGGTCCGGGGGTCAGAGGGGGAGGTGGTTGGCTACTTCAATACCAGTATTTAATTCCAATGCTTTATTCATTGACGTTGCAACAGAAAATGACGTTTCTGCATTGACTTTGCAATGGAATTAACTTGACAATCCTGCTAATTGTTTTAATGGAAATTGTTTTGCCTAATAGCTATAGGCTAAGTGTGCTGAGGAGACAAAAAGAAATCACTAATGTTTTGGAGCTAGTTTGTGGAAAATACATCAAGTGAGATTACTTTTCTGCTATGTCTCCAACGTAAATTCAGTCTGCGTTAGGTAAACCAAAGCAGGGTCAACCAAGTAAGATCATCCTTATTTTTAAGCCTTCACACGTAGACTTGCTCTGACCAGAGCACATTTTAGTAAATAAACAAACATTTGGAAATTAATGTTAGAAACTGATCATCTCTGCCACAACGGAAAGGCAGTGGTACTAGAAACAGGGCAAATGTTTGTGCATTCAAACAGAGCTAGTCAAGAAACTCTCCTTCTGGAATATCTCCTACACATACACAGCAAATACATCCAAAATAAAATCCTTTTCAAGTTTTTCCCCTTTTCTAAAGTCACAGAAATAGAGCTGTTTTGCTTAACTGAGCCCAAAGTTGTTCTGCAAATACTGTTTTGGAGAGCAGATAGATGGAGCAAGTCTAAGTCATGTGAGAATAGAAATCAAAATTTTTTGTTCAAAATGGAATGCATCATGAATGTGTATGAAAATAGATATGATCGAGTATAACAGTACTTCTGTTTCAGGGGTTACATTTGAGTACTGAGTATTAGCAACTCTGAACTGCAACTTCTGGATGTTTATCTACATTTAGAAGTACATCCAATAAAAGCCTCAATAGCAGCCCTGGGTTTCAATTTCTAATTTCAGAACTACTCACATATTTCATGCAGTAAACTTTTAAAATGTAAAATAAAATAAAATAAAAAATGTATAATTGTCTGTCTTCTTGGTAATGAACTCTGACTTTTTTCCTGCATGGGAAAAATAGGAAGTATAAGGCATGTTCTCACCAAAATAGCAAGCTACAGACTAATGGTAAGGGCACTTTCCAAAACGACAGGGACTGAAAAGGAAAAGGAAGGGGAGCTACATCCTCCTTTCCATGCACAAATTTTTAGCCTGGTTTGTAGATGGTGTATCAATATACCCCAATCACTTTGTTTATTTTAAGAAAAAGAAGGCTTTTACAAGAAACCTGGCAACTCTTAGTGTACAGTATATTTTAAGTCACGCTGGACTGGGTCATTCCACCGTATTAGATGAAGAAAAGACTAGCTAAGTTTAAAAAAATAAATAATAATAATAGCCTGTTTATACCGCACAATCCTGGACAAAGAATCAGAGCTGGATGTAATTACAGAATCTGCGACTATTTAGATATATGGCTAGTTGGTGCTTTTGGGATCCAAGATGGATCACAACTTGAGCTGTCTAAGTCTGTATTTTGGTTTAAAAATAATATTTTTTTAAAAAGTCCTTCATTGTATTTAATCCTAGAATCACAAACTCATTTGAATTACATGTTGCTAAAATGCAGCTGAAGTAACAGTTCGTAATTTTTGCTATTTAGATACATAATAGAAAATTATTATACTTAACCATCCTTATATACCACAATACCATAAGCTAGTTGAATGTTAAGAACAGTGACATGATGCACACCTCAGCGTATGAGGCACTATTTTAAAGTATTCTGTCCTGTTCTTCCTACTCACACCACCAGTTTACTCACTTGTAGCCATGATACCTGGAGGACATGCTGGTATCCCGTGATCAACTGCCCATCTGTAAGCTCCTTCACCAACTAAAAAGCTAGGAGACACAGAAGAGGGAGTTTAAACAAAACCATATAACAAATCCCCCTTTTCTTGCAATTATTTTTTTCTATTTGGTTTGGTCATTTTAAAATTGTAAGCTGTCTGCATTTCATAGAAGAGTCAGCTGTAAGCCAGTTGGCAACCTTAGGTAGTTTCATTGGAAGACTATGCAGCTCTGACATTAAGATTACTATTGAATAAAAACACGTGCTATTAAATGTTAAAAGAATTATCAAATAGCACCAGCTCTTAATTGCAGCTAAAACAGCACAACGCTGTCCATAGGCTTTCTCTCTGTAACAGCTAAGACCCTGAAGACTAACAACATGGGATGAATGACACAAGAGTGGTACGACATTTCCAGTGAAGTTAGCCAGTGTTACTGGAATATCAAGAATTACTTTGGGATGTATGATACAAACTATAAGTAAGTTTTATTTAGAAAGACAGAGGTCTATCTCATGGTGTTTTATCGAGCATTTGCAAATAAGACAAATCCATTGAGTATTTAATATAATCGTGGGGCAAAAAAAAATGAGAAGTTTTTTTTTGTAGTCAGTACTGAACATTTTGAAGTAGTGAGACAGCACTTACTGCCATGATAATGAATGATGGCAAGAGTTATACACAGACACATACCTTTTAGGAAAAAAAAAAAAAAAGTCATCTCAATAATTATACCACTTCCCCATAGATAAATTAATCTGATTCCCTGAAAAAGGGAATGTGGTAGTTGAAAATTACACATTTTCAGAAAGCCGTTGAAAAACAGCAACAGCAGCAGCTTAGTAAAGGACACCTGTTTCCAGTCACTACTTCCTATTTCCCTTTTGAAATAAGAATACCACAACTGCCTAATGGGCACAAGAAGCAAAGACGGACGACATAGAGTAATTTCAAAAAGCTTTACAGAAATATTAGAATTATGAATATGAGATTAAAAAACTTATTTCGGCTACGCAGAAGTCCCCTTGGCCGCATAATTCTATCAGTTCCTGAGAACATTATTGATACAGAAAATTTATTGGCATTACTACTGTTGCAAATTTTCTTGATAGCATTATATCTGACACCTGCAGCTTTCGGTATATTGTATTTTGCAGTGGTACTTTCCATCTTCTCTATGACGTAACCATTACAAGTTCAGTCTTTCCTTACATAAGCGTCAAAAAAAAGTTTCTCTAGATAAGAATGGGAATTTTTAAGCATGTATTTCTTACCATTGTCAGTGTAGCTCCAGATAAATATTTTTTCATGTTGCAAGATACTGTAGAGTAAGTTACTGGGTACTTTGGGAGAACTCAAGTGTCTCCTTTTAGGTAAGCTAGTGATCAAGAAACAACCTGTCACTCATATTAACATAAGAGAGAAATGCAAATTGTAGCCAAAGTGAAGTAAGTAGTATCCTCCATTGACTAAAAGAAGTTTTCTTTCAACTATACGTTCTCAGGAAGTGAGTAATTGCTTCCTGTTGAATAAAATAGAGGAAGGGTAGCTGCAAAAACCTGAATAGCCCAGATCAGTCAGAAACGCTACATTTTCCTGACGTCTCACAACTGCTTGTTTTATTCTTAAAGACATGAAAACAGTCACTAGTATTTACAAAGCAAGAAAAAAAGCCCCCAGGAATGTTCAAGATGTACTAAGTTGTTCAAAACTTAAGTAACATGACTTTTATTTTGCTCTCACTTGTGTCCTTAATTCCTGGATTCATCTCCCTGGTTAAAAGGTGGACACAGACAAAGCATTTTCCTGGTCTGGTCCCAAAGAATAGTTAGATTAATTGAAGCAAACACCTCTTGCTGACATCTAATTGATTGAAGCCCCAAGTCATCACAGAGATCATCCTTGCAACAATCAGTTTGCCAAAAAATCAGGATCTCAGTGCTTTGTGATCCAACCACCTGTACTCCCTCCTCTAAACTGATACTGAGATAGCTAGTAGCAAAACCTACAGACATACAGCATGAACTCAGATCTGCAGGTAGCCAAATAATTACAAATCTAAACAAGTCTTCACACCACTCCAAAAAGCAAGTTTCTGTGATCTGGTTCAGCTCACAGCCACAGATTGCAGGGTGGTGGGAAGGTGGGAACCAGCAGTCAGGCACTAGGAAACTACTTTGGGTGCCGTAAGACACGTCCATATACCTATGTAGAAGAGCTGCAGCAGGCAAGCATGATCAGGGCTATATTTTAAGCTGGCATAAAATCAAAACTAACCCTAGACAGCTACCACCAAGCATGATTAACCGAGGGAGAGGGAAAATAGGGAACAAAGCCAGTGGGCTACAGAAAGCAGCCAAAACTCCACCGAGTCTCAAAAGCCTTTAACTAGTTCAAAATACATTTTTTCCAAAAGGGAAAACAAAACAAAACAAAAACAAGGAATGAATGAGAGTTTGTGCTCTGCTACTCTGAAAGCTGGTTCTACACAAACAAGATAAAAAGATCTTTCTTGCAAATGCATCAAATGAAGGGTACTCTGCAGCTGGTACAGGCTCCGAACACACAGAAGACAAAAAAGTCCTCCCAGCACCAAGTCCATGTTTGGATGTGCTTTCCAATTCCACGGAAACTACAACACAGTAAGTGAAAATGCATGCAAAGGATCCTTAAAATGGTCCTTTTAGGCAAATTTTCACAAGAACATGGCTCTCCTGGTGCTGGTTGCTCCAAATGGGACCATTTAATACAGGCTGTATGGAGACAGGCTACATTGAGCTGAACAGAAATGGCAGAAGAGTGTTAGGTTCATGAAAGATGGTCAAGGTGATCCTGAATGTAACAAACTAATTTTGTAATGTTTATTTTAAAGTGTAGCAATTGCTCTGAAATGACTCTTACATAGAAGAAATTATTCAGATGACATTAAGAACAGAGATAAAAGGTGGTGAGTCGTCAACCTATGCACATTCTTGACTATGCACTGCCCTGCAGGTTACCCAGCATACATATCCTGTCTATAGCACTGTGAATCCCAGGAGTGAAAACTGCAAAACCCTGCGTGTCCAGCGGAGGGAGAGGGGGGGAAGTACTTCTTGCCATATGGATTATTATTAATAGTGAAAAAGGGATACAAATATGAACTTTGAAATCAATAAAACCAAGGAATGGTTAAAAAAAAAAAAAAACAGGTAACATTTAGGTCTATTTGTACCATCTTGCAATCCTTACATATCTAAAGTGAATAGTAAACTATGTAAATAAGCTTTTTCCTCTTAGGAAGATCAGGCATTCCTCATTTCAGCATATGAAATAGGAAAAAACAAAACAAACAAACAAAAAAAACTTAAAAGCTATTACTACAAAACATCTAATCCATTATTCTGGGACCAAAGACCACTCTTGATGATCCACCCAATGTGTAATAATGCAACTATAATTGTTCTTTCTTTTGTAAAATTATACAATGATCAGGAATGTCTTATAGAATAATATGTAACATTGAAGAGTTCAGTATTTTCTATTCTTGCATACACAGGTAGGGAATGTTCTGCCAACATCAAGCTGAATAGACTATGAGAGAAGGTGTAAGGACCTGAAACAGATTTAACAAATGCAATCATACACGTACGGATTCTCTACTTGAAACCTTTTAAATTTTGATTTGGATAGTGGGATTCCGTGTTTTGAACAATACAACAAGATATTGTTCCAGAATGACCCAGACTACAGAGCAATTCCCAGCGAACTGCATACATGTATCAGTCAGGACACTTGATCACTCCTTCCCAATAAACTTACCATCTCCAAATAAATTAATTCACACTCACTAGAATTTCTTCTACTGCAAATCAGAAATGTGCCGTTTTGAAATGTCACTGTACAAATGGGTGCAGAACAGTAGTAAACAGGCCAAACTGACTGCCTCCATATGTTCTCTTACAGACAAGCCTCTCCCTCCATAACGCCACTTCTACTGATCTCACAGTTCCTGAATTTCTCTCACATGGTCCTGTGCCAGACATCCTGGCCAGAAAACATTAAGCTAGCTTAGCTCATGCCATAGAAACTGTCTCTACCACTAAGTTTCTTTAACAAGATAGGTTCTTGGGCTATGTAGTACCTGTAAGATTCCCCAACACACTATTTGCTCACAAGAAACAAGATGAAACTTGCGTATCTTCACAAATAAAAGTCAGTTACTGAAAGCCTAACACTTGGGAAGAGCGCCAAAAATACAGCTGTTCTCTTGCTACTTGACAACATATTATCCCAGTCTGCGCTGGAATATGTTTCACTCCTGGAACAAGAACGTGTTACGCCAAACCCTGCCAGAAAGGCAAGGCATGAAAATTGTCAACAGTCATCACCTACAATGATCATTAGCTCCATTCCGAACTCAGGATACCCTGCACATACAGGAACATCTACCAAAGCAAGCTACCATGTTCCACTCCTATAGATTGTTCCCAAGGTAACTATTTTTTTTCTAATAAAATCCATATTCAAAATCCAGAAGGGGGAAGGAGAAATTGAAATATGTAATAGGTAAATGAGATCCAAAGCATTTGCACAATATGCTGAATGTGTTGGCTCTGAAGATAGTCATTTCTCACCTTGATAGTTTGAGCTCCCTTGTCTTTTACAGTGTTTGTTAATCAAGACCTTGCACACTGTTGGAAAGATTTAGTCTTGTCTTTTGAGGACAAGAGGATATAGTTTCTCTTCCATTCAGTTATTTTTAAAATAATAGTGACAAAAACTAGGTCATGAAGTTACAGAAAACATGCTAAAATAGGCTACAGACTATCCCAGGTACCCTTCCTTGCCACAATTAGAGAAAACACTGTGATGGTAGAGACAAAACTAAATCACAAGTGCTCGCTCCTGTAGAAGACAACAGAACTCCCCTGTTCTGGGAATAAATAAATACATAAATCTAACAACCACCCCATTTGACAACCCGTTTTTTAATGTATTTTGTCTAAATGCTGGCTTTCTCCTGAAATATCAAAAAATAAGCTACTTGCAGCAACTGAAACTTCCCAACTGAAGTTCCTATTCCTCAGTAAACTTCTCCTCTGAAAAAGAAGTTCTCACTACCTACAATCACTCTTTTCTTCTTTTAGCAAAGAAAACAGTTTTAAATGCAAAATCTGCTTGTTGATGGGCTGATTTTGGAGTGCCTGTTTTCAATCTGTGACCTACCTTTGAAGCATTACAGAATGCTGAAATAGTAGTTTCCCTCTCTATTTAAACTGGAATGCTGTACTATCAGATACAGACTGACTATTTGAATAGTCTTATAGGAAGAATAACACAGTAAGGAAAGTAAAATCTGTAAATCTGAATATAGGAATTTCAAACAACGTAAATGCTGATTTAACACATCTGCCAATACTGCAGTCAGTGAGCAAACAGTAGCAAATTTTTGCAGTGAGTATAATTGAGGTAACCACTCCAGTTCTAGCTCTCTACTTGTCAATTTAAACTGTTGATGAAAATAAGATGCTTTTAAGATCAATCAATTCCAAAACAGTTCTTGGATTCTTTCCAGTATATTCAAAGTTGTCATGTGCTTAATAGTTTCCTCTTTCATATAGTTATTATACCAATATCAATAAGGGGTGTTTTCATTGTTGCTGTAAATACTATTAAGTTTATGTTTAAAACAACTTCCAAGTAAATACTGGAAATTTTCATGTTTGAGCTACAAAATAAAGCCACAAAGTCAATAAAGCAGGATTCCTTTACATACTTTTTAAAAGCCATGTGGTCTTGTTCGTTTTTTTTTTAAGGCAAACAGAGGCAAAGGTAGCAGAATTTCATTTTAATTTTGATGTTATTTACAGTTTTTTCAAAATGATATAGTAAAAACCGTAAGAATTCAGTATGACATAACTTTGGAAATAATAACACAAACAGAAATTAACACAGCCTGACAACTACATCTATCCACAATACTTTTACTCGCAGCTGCATCAAGTGCACAAGATGTTTCAAGATCAGAGAACAAAACTTAGCTTCTTTTTAAAATCACACTATAGCTGGTATGTAAAACAGCATCAGCCTTCTTTGGGTAAGATATAGCCTTCAAATATCGCATGCAGTAGAGACATAAGACTAAAGTAAAGACAAGCAGAACAAAGCAATTACCAAGGTGGAATTCTGCCAGCAGAGAGCTTTCCCTTCTGCCCTTCACACAACAACCTATTTGCAACTGAAACCGGATTCTTGATCCCTGAAAAGAAAAATTAGCAAAAAAAAAATGGGAACAAAACATTAAAATATTTTTCCACATTGCATTATAACATTCATTTTGGCAATGGAAGTCAGCTTCCTTTAATTTCCAAGGCTTTGGCAATTCAGTGAGAGATACCTCAGGGTGCTATGTTTCAATTTAATAACACTTTTTATCAGTTTTTCCTTCACATATCCTATCAGTGGTGGCAAGGCCTTCTAATCAACACTTGCTTTTGGTTTGTTTTTTTACAGAAGGAAGCATACTGAAATATTAGGAGTGAATGCCTACCACAGAAGTCTCAAAATTAACTCAAGTGGTATTCTACAGGCCAAAGACATTTTATGAGTATTAATTTTTCAAGATGGAAAAGGCTTTTATTTGGATCTATCTGGCCAGAACAGGGATTATAGGATTCAGGTTTAGCTTTTTCTCACTCCCTCATTTTCTCCTTCGCCATGGTTTGAAGGATATTTTTTGTAACAAACAACCCTTGAAACACTTCATTTCACTATTTATTTTAGATTTATATCTACATGAGGAAGTTATTACCACAGTTTAGAACCATTCTAGGATAAAGAACAAAGCTTGAAACATTGTCAGAAAAGCTATTCAATAGTAACAGTTAAGGCTGTTGAACCTACTTAGGGCAAAAGCTCAACAATCCCTATTTGGGACTGTGCGTTTGTTTTGTACGCAAAGGTAAAGAAAGCTAGGCAAAAAGGAGAAGAAAAGCACATTATTTCTGAGATTAAATTAGTCCTGTATGCATATTCATCAAACCTCGTAATAGTTTCACACACAAAAAAAATCCAAATGTAACTAATCCTGTGAGAAAATTTATAATGAAAAAAGTCCACATTAAACAGAAATTTTATGTCGCAGGCAAACAGCTTGACAGATGATTAGCTAAACCCATTCTCGAGAATAAACAGTAAGCTTCGGCTTCGAGGCTAGCAATCTATGTAGCTTTCTGACACTGTAAAAGAAATCTCAGTTCCTTAGTATCCTAATTTGACCAATTTAACTAAGAGACCAAATATCAGGTAACCTTATGACTGAATACTGTAACGGTAAGTTCCCCAAAGAGGCAGATAACAAGAACAAAGTGGAATTTAAATGCTAATATTCTTTTTTAATATGTAGATAGATAATTGCATTTTAATATAAAGTTATCATTCTCCAAAGCCACCTGAGCAAATTTAACTCTGTTGGTGAACACTTTATCACATGATCATTATGCATCAAAGGATTATCAGTGAACTAACAAGACAACACACTGCAACAACACCAAGCAGCATTTCAGGGTGCAGGAATGCCTCCTTCTCCCCTTAAAGAGGAAAGAATTTATTGAACAGGGAAGTATTTTATAATGCCACCCCCCTCCAAAAAGATAACAAAAAAGAACAAGATGTATCTTTGCACATAAATCAGTAGTTAGCTTTACAATACATAGGTAACATACCACTCAGTGCTCCAACAGCTCCAAAATTTAATGACTTTCCATCCATTATACTGGCATCACATTCTATCTCACCCAGAAGGTTTAGGTTAGACCCCATTCCTGCATTTGTAAAAGGAGAATCCTAAAAATAAGAATAAAACACTGTAAGGCCACATCCATAACAGACTACATCAAAACCTTTGCATAACTAATATGGTGACACTGGTCTTTGTAGAGCGCAACTGCTTATTGCAGTATTTCAATCTGCCACAACAACAAAAAAGAGCAATCTGCACTGGTCATCTCAAATTACTACAGCAGATACCTTACACCTCCTTCAATGTGATACATCTCAAGTGTAATAATGTGCAATTATAAATAATAACCACACGACGAATTTCAATGATGATTTATATGCAAGCAAAAGCTTTACAAGATGAGTAAAAATCTCTTCCACAGAGACCACAGTCTACCTCTGAAACTCTCAAGTATGGTGGAGCAGCAAATCAGAACTGTATGTTTCCTTAAGATGACAAGCCTGTGATTTCAGCCCTGCACACAGAAATGAGGAATCAGCACCAATAACAAGAATTCACTTTGCAAAATTCCTATTTGAACACTAGCACGAGGACAGTCATTACCATGGTCTGCAAGTTTATTGAATAACAAAGGTATATTTCATATAAAGCGTGGAACAACCTTTAATAAACTACCTACTTAAAAGCTAACTCATCTTTTGTTAGAGATTTCTGTAGTTTTTGCAAACTCAGGTTTGTCAAACAGGAAGCGTTGCTGCTAGATTTAAAAATACTAATTGTTGCCTACACATTCCCTCAGAGCATCACCAGGATTTTAAAATCACAAAGCTTTAAAGTGGCATAGTTCAAGTCTTGCTGTCAGCTCAGCATAGCCCCTTCTTTCCAGATGCAATCGCAAAACTGAGCACAAGACAAAGAAAGAGAACAGGCCAGAACAGTCAGTGACATTTTAGAGATGCTGCATTCTTTCAGAGTTTCATATGTTTTTATTACAATAGCATAACAACTTCACGTAAGAAATAAAATGGTTGTCTAGACTGTATGTAAATATATCATAGAAATTAGATGGCCATGACGTTACAAATACATCTAATGTATGCAGAATCAAGAAATACATCTATTGGAAACAAAGTTCTGTCTTAAATGTTAAGAGAATTGGCTCTTTCTTTGCACAGTTTGCAATGAATGCAAGGAAATGAAAGAACGAGGGAGAACAGACATTAAAAACAACTTTGCAGCAAGTCAGTACTCTTTTGTTAACTTTCAAATGAACGGCAATGAGTAAATACAAAACCTGTTTTGCAAGGTAATGATTCTAATTTACAGAGGTAAGGTATTTAACACATATTGGAAAGAGTTACAAAATGCAGTCTTGCTGGAGTTTTATTCTTAAAGGTAACAGTAAAGAATCATTAATAAATGATCAACGTATAACCCTTAAACAGACAGTAATCTCACTGTTGTGTTAATTCTACACCACTCATCTTTATTTTCTCTTTTTCTTCTGCATCCAAGAAGTAGCCCAAGATTTTATCCCATCCCATTTTATCTCATGCCATAACAGACCTTCAGATTCATTGTGTACATTCATTGTGTTGTTCATTTTGACAGATATGCATCACAGCAAAGTAAAGTGGAAGAGAAGTTCAGATAATGAAACACTTGCAGCTCGGCGCACAGTGAATAGTTTTCCCTAGAAAGGGGGAAAGGTGGAAGGCTACCAAGATGATGGCCTTGGAAAGGGGGAAGACTGCCGACCAGGAGCAGGCTTAGCCAACTGTATTGCTCGCCAGGCTCTGCAACCATGAAGAAAATTAAGCCAGTGAAGGTTTAGAACAAAAGGAGCAGAGAAGTGACAGAAGAAATCTGAATGCAAATGGTGAAAAATTGTTGGAGAACAAAGGAAAAACAGGAATGCATCAGGATGAACTGTGCTTACTCCTAGAGCTCTCCAAGTTCCTTGCTCTTGGTTAATTGGAGCACGGAGATCTGCAAGACTGAAGACTAATTTCTAAGGCTCTGTTCCAAAAACATTTGCTCAGTACATTATACTCAAAAACATTAGCAAAGAGCAAGAATTTTGTGTTCTATAGATCTGTCACAGCCACAAAGCAAAGACAGCTGTTATCTTAAAAGTGGATGTTGTGGCCAAATAAAGGGAGCAGGGAGGACCTATCAGAACAGAAATCCTATTTACTCTGTCTAGAATCCTTCTGCCTGCAAGATGCAAAGCTCCCTGCTATCTGATACAGGTAATAATTAAGAGAGTTTAAGGGGGGGGGGAAAAAAGCAGGCTACATAGTAGCACTAGTTCTGTTTATTTCTAAAAATCAAGATGTGCTTTGGAATAACACCTTCATTGACACAACATTGAGGATGCACCAAAAGATGACTTATCTAGAGGATCTCAAGACAAAGCGAATGCCACCTGTTTCTCCCCTCTGAATACTACAAAGTATTTATGAGAACATCACATAGTATTTGATAAATAAGATCTCTAAACCAACAAAGCAGAAGGTGCCTCTTTGATGGCACAACTCTTTCATTTCAGAACTATGGAGTCTTACCAGTATGCTCATTCACAACCTGAGTGACTTCTCCAGTAAAAAAGAAATGAAGAGCAAATTCCAAGGGCCTGTTCAGAATTTCAGTGGAGCTTTACAATTAGACTGCACTCAGTTAAGATGCAGTCTCAGAATTGCCAAGAGAAAGGTGGTCTCTCTAATTTCACAAACCTAAAAGCTGATCTGATAACAGCTTTAGACAGCGCAGGAACTGGGTATGAACGGCACAGAATCTCTGACACCTACCGGAGTGTCTTTGAGATGAGGTGAGATATAAAGCCTTTGAAATGAGGCAGGGAAAAACCTTTATAACAAATGGAAACAGATATTCACACCTACATCTATGAACAAACAAGGACATGAAATAAAGCACATAAATACATCTCTTTTTGGAACACATTCATCTCTGCAAAGTCTGACCAAAAGATTTCAAGACTCTGATAAACAAATTTTGGAATACAATCTAGGTAAATTAAGAAGTGTTTTAAAATGAAAATGCACAGCCTTTTAGGAATGTGAAAACATTATTAGAACAGAAGCGTGCATGCTTTCAAAAGGCAAAAAATAAACTGAGCTACCGCAGAACTGCAAGAACTGACTACCCAAGCTGTACCCAACTTGGGAGAGGGATGGAAAGGAGGAAAAAAAAGTTGTAACAGTAGGTATATTCAGGTATTTACTTGTATTTAAAAAACACAAGCAGAGATCAGCCTTTATATCTCTAAGCAGTCAGAAAAAGATCAGATAAGCAAGCAAAACAGACATGAGCTTTGCAAGTTAACAGCAAGCCCTACCACTATACAAAAATAAATAATAATAATTAAAAAACGAGAGAAGACAAACAAGTATCTATTCAAAGTATGTTAATAAAACAAAAGCTTTTGAATTTGTGAAAAATACTAGACTACAGCAATTACACCATCACTGAAATATCTCTAACTTAAAACTTGAAACCGTAGTAAAGAGATAATACAAAGCTTTAAGATGTGGAACAAGAATTTAATTTTCAAAAGTCAGTCTATGTTGTAAAAACTCTTAAGCTACCAAGGGTATCATTTTCATTTGTAGACTCCTTTTTATTTCAAGATGTATTTGAAAATGTTCTGGCAGCAATCACAGGCATGCTGAAGTTTCTAGCTGTGGTCAAAGTTGGAATGCTTGAAGATGTTACTCAACTGTAATAGTCCAGAATTACATCTAGGCAAATAGTTAAACTGTTCTATTTTGACATGTATTAAAGAGCATTCCATTCATCTTTTCTACAGTTTAGGCCAAGGTTTATTTGCAACTTCTAAAAGGATTTCAAAGTCTACAGCCATTTCTTTCTACACTCTGCAATTTTAAAATTCATTTTTCTATGGGAATTCAGTGACAAGAAGTAATAGTCTACAAGGATGAGTCAGGCCCCTTTCAACTAAATCAGCTAAAATGTTTTTAAAGAACACTTTTGTCATAGATTACTGTTAGTCACTCTGCTGCAAAACATCACAGCAATGCTTTTAACTAGAATTAACAACTTCCAGTTCATTATCCACTTAAAGTTCATCTATGGTGACTGCCTTACCACAACAATGCTGCTGGCATCATACTTTCAGCTTCAAAAAAGATATCCTTGGGACTAAGATTCTATATTCCAAAATCTTATTTACTATAAAATTAATAAATCATGTTTAAAAACCAACCACAATTCAACAAGAAGTAAACTACTTCACTGCAAAATTTGGTTTTGTGTTCCTTTGAATTGAGGCTAAAAAACAAGCAAAGTAAATAGAGGAATTTTAGTAGCAAGGAGATCAAAAGCAAAATGTGACATCCACTTCCCCATCAATCACATTAATTTCCAATTTAAATGATGTTCATAAATAATATTTCACAGAAGTCAAATTAAAGAAACAAGCGATGTACACATAGTATTAACTTTTAGTATCTTCATCATCCTCTACAACAAAATTATGCTCTCGTCTCTGATATCTGAGCAGTAGACCCTCTGAAGTGCTCTATACTCTGAGCTTGAAATTGCACATCACTTCTCCAGCCAGCCATAAATTCAATCAGCATGTGGTTTTGTTGAAAACTGCAAGTTTTATAAGGAAAAAAAAAAAGCTGCCCAAATCCCTTTGTTTTTCAAGGCAAGTTCAGACTTCATATGGTGGCTGATAGCAAGAGGGCAAAAATAAATGATTCTGGACTCATGTCTTTGTAGAAGAATACAGTGTAAATGATGAGTTTTATGAAGCACTTTGTCCATATCCATTTTATTACCAAAAGCTGAAAGAAGTAACCTGTCCATTTGTTTCTCTGCAATGACAGAGTTCACAAACTGGAAAACGTAACTGTCTTTAATCTACTTATGAAATACAGCTGATGCTTATGAAGACCAGTGCAGTTATTTCAACAGTATTCTGGGTCAGGTGTTGTTGTTTCGTAGAAGTTCTCAAAAAAACTATTAGCATTATATCTTAATCTATCCACTATTTCATTTGAGATTCAAAGTACAACGAAAAAAGGCTGTTCATTCTCCATTTGGAGCCTGCAAAAATAAAACAAAAAACAGACAGCATACCACAAGCAAACTGTCAGCTTGCTCATAAAAGATCAAGAGCAAGTCTTGCGCCTCAACAAGTCTTTGAAGTGATGCCTCTTGGATTAGCTGAAATTCTGTGTAATAGGAGTTGTGTAATTGAGCGGAACTGAGGGGAAAAAAAAATTAATCTTTTGTGACACTTCCATGAAAAGATTTGTGTGTCTTGCAAAGACTACAGATTTTTGGAATACAGCATTAAGAACTCTACAGAACTGTAAAAGAGATTAAGTATTTCAGATAAACTCACAGTAATGTGTTCTACAGCAACCAAAATAAAAAGAAGCTTGAAACAGCATTCCATGATGGAATCTGTTATCACGTAATACAAAATTGTGTTGTTCTTTACCTTAATCTGTATTGCAGTGGCAGATGCAAACAAACAAAACTGGTTTTATACAGATTTTTACTATTTTTCCCAATTTGAAATGCTAAAGTACTTGATGAAAACATCAGTATTTTTTCTGCATAAACGAGTAGTGATAGCTCACAAGAGAGACAGTCAACATACAAACGTACATTTTTACCTATAAAGTCTTATAATGGAAGAGAAAATTTCCTCTGTTTGCTTTGTTGGTTTGCCACATGCAGTTTCTGTTTTCCAGGCAGGAATAGAAAAAGCACTGGAAATAAACCAGAAGACTCAGCTAGAGAAAAGACGGAGATCTCTCGAGGTGGTGTTCACCATGAGATATGAGTAGACACAAACCTTTCAACATTTTCAAAGCTGACAGTCTAACACTTTGGAATTTCTCATACCAGTTCCAAAAACCTGCCACTGCAAAACACACCATTTTATGTTTTGAGTATACTTTTGATTCTTCCTCAATGTAAGTGCATAGCTGTAAAGTTTAATTTAAAAGAAGCCCAAATCCCAAACCCAGTATTCTTTATCACAATAAAAAAGAGAATGACGCACAATTAAGAAGTTATATAGATCACTTAATGAGGAAATGAAAGTCAATAATTATATTGAGAGCAGTGGAAGAATAGCCTGAACAAAATAATATTTAATATTAAAAACAGGAAAAAACAATAAAAAACAGGTTTTGTACAACAGTACACATAAAAATACTACCTAATAAAATTACAAAAGCAGAAAGAATGACGGCAGGCATCACCAGAACAGCATCAGGAAAGAAAAGAAGAAAGAGGTTGCTGATTGGATTAATTCCCTAGATATGTTTTAATTTCATCTTAAAGCCCTAACATGTTACAGATGTCACATCAGAATATTTAAATCTACTACAGCAAAAGTTTTTCTTAGGCATATCAAAAACAGAAAATAATTACCCCAGGCACAGCTGCTAGGAGATACATAGCTTTTAAGTAAAGCTTCTTAAAATATGTTTTCTTCTACTTAGTTCAGGAACACAATAAAAATCACAACACAAAATAGGAATTTTTTCTTCCACCAAGGAGGGAAGTGAATAACAAAATCTTGTAGAAAAACGCAGATTCAGTTAGCTTATAGATGTGCAGCATAAATAATTCCTCTACAGAGAATTTATCTTTTGTTCTCACCTAGATCTATTTTAATGTGTGAGACAGCACATGAAAGCATATTTGAACAGTTCAGTGAATACCTGAAGTACTTTTTAAAGTCAAGAAGTTCACAAGTTAGAAGTATGACTGAAGCCTCAGCACCTAGTCAGCATGCCTAAGGCATATTGAAGTACATACTGCCTACGTCACGCTAACCCTATCAGGTACATTAATTAATATTTTCTAAACATATGTGTGAGCAAGTCCTCTGCTAATCCTCTTGAATATGACAATAAATTCCAAAAACGGGACATTATTTTTACAGTAGAATGCTTACCATGCCTTCCTTCTTTATTTATAAAGTTGGAGAGGAAGAAACAATTACTGCCATGAGGGTATAAGTGGACCTGGGACAATCATTAATATTAAACTTCCTAATTTATATCCCAGGAATTCTTTTAGCTTTACTCCCCTTTTCCTTATTTCATAGGGAGCCTTCACTAAAGTCAGATGCTGTAAAATCTCACCACTCCAAAAAGACACTCTTCCAAATGCCTTACAAACAGCTGCTCATCTCCTTATAATTATTGATTCTTTGTATCTTAAATAAAAAATCCATTTGGAATAAAATATTACTTGTCCTACTTTTCTATTTACAGCTGGTCATAAGAATCAGAAAAAAAAAAAAGATAATTTTACAAAAAACCTGCATTTCGCCAAACAGCCTGCTTCTAGTCTCCTATCCTATCGGACAGAGATCATAGAGGAAAAAAAGTAAAAATATAAGAAAAAAAGCCTTCATGAATTACATTAATTCAAGTGCATAGCTCAAGCATGATGTGGAAAAAATGAGAACTTAAAATTCCTACTTCATTTTCTAATAGTTGTTTAATTGGACAGAGACTAGCAACCTTATATTTATACAATCACTTTCGCAACATCATCCTGAAAAACTGAAAAAGATATGAATATCACAATCCAGGAAAGCATATCAGAGACAGTTAACATTAATATAATTGATGTTAACCTGAGAGCATTAATACAGTTATTAAGGACTAACTACACCTAAATTCTTTGGACTATAATTTCAAGAAACTAAACTAAAAAAAAAAAAAAGAGAGAGAGAGAGAACTTATTCTAGGATGTCTAGTTAGCCAATGTTACCAGTAGCATGATTTTTCCCCACCTAAGAAGCTGAACCAGTGCACCCCACCTGTAAGTCAGAAGTTCCCTAAAAAGGGTTAGATAAATCTTTAATTGGTATTTTTTGTAAAATTGTTAAAGGCTATCTGATAAGGCTATCTCATACCTGAGATAACGACCAAATTGAAACAAGTAGAAAACTTTTATTTAGTTGGCAGTTTTAGAAGTCTTTAAATGCATTTATTCCAAAATACAGTGAAAAGACAAGATAAAATTAGTATCGCTTCCCTATCTACATAGATAACTGAATTTAAGACACAAAAAGGGGGATCTCAGTACATTTCCTATTTGAATTAGTAACTTCCCCATTTGAATTAGTACCTTCCTACAGAAAAATGTGACAATGTACCTGAGAAATACATTGTTAGGCAGAAATTCTTACCTCTAATTCTATAAGTGCTGCAGTCACTGCATCTGTTGCAAGAGCGCCAGCCTGTAGCTTTTCAATTGCCTGTAAAACAAAATTTTGAGTTTATGATTAGGAAATTCTAATATTTTATTGCTAAGCCCTACATTTTCCTAGTCCTGTACAAAAGAGAATCTTCACCAAATTACTTTAAGATGTAAGACAGAAAAACAAGATACACTGGAAATCATGGCCATGCACCATGTGAGGGAAGATCTGATGGCTTTTTACTCCGTAGACATTCCAACACTGCATTTAGTAGCAGATTCAAGCTCAAATCTGTAGCAAAACAAATTCTCATACCTGACTTCCTCAAACACAACGTTTCAGTCAAGAAGTTTCTAATTTCTTTCCAAGATTCAACACCAATCCCTAGTACCATACATGGCAATGATCATGGAACTGAACATTATCAACATATGAACACATCTAAAAGACAATGCATAAAAACAAATCATATACGATAAAGTTATCTTCAGATTTTATAAGCAATAGGAGTTCCAGAGCCTAACGCTGCATCTCAGATCTGTACGGGTCCCTCAGGTAACCTCCAGAAAACAGCTATGGCTGCAGGAAGACAAACCTGTGACTGTTTGCTCTTCATACAAGTTATTTATGTTGGCTACCTAGCCTAAGGAACCAAACAGAATCTCCAATTAGACAAATTCAACAGTAAACAACCTCTTTTCCACACATAATTAGCTGAAAAATTAATATCATCAGGGTTAATGTACAACCTTAACGAAGCTGGTATTAAGTTTGGATGATTTTTGAAGCTTCTCATTAAGAAATTAGATTTGTATTAGGATTGAGCAACAGAACTGTAAAGATGAAGTGTTAATTAATTATTAGATTCCAGCTCTGAAACACTTCCAAAAAGCCTGCCAGGCTCCTCAGCTCCATCTCTGTGGAGAAAGCAAAAGGCATTACGAATTTTGGAGATCAGTATTCCAGCTTCTTATTCAACACTTTGTGTACAAGACTTGCCAGCTCCAAAGCTGAATTCTCAAGGTAGATAAAAATAATAAATATATATATTTTTACATATAATTCCATAGAAATGAAAATCGTGCCATTTCTTCCTTTCCAACTTTGGGAAGAGCATTTTTTTTTGGTTGGTTGCTTGTTTTTTTTTTTGTTGTTTCTACTTCTCTTCCTATTAGGAAGTTAACAGCTATCAAGAAGATATAGGAATTATAGAAATCCTTATATTTATGGAGTAATCTAGACTTCAGAGTTTAAATAAACTCTAAAAAGAGTGGATATTAATGAAAGATCCAGGCACTATGTTCAGCTCTGAAAATCCCTGAACCACAGAAGCAGTGTATGAAGCTATAAGTATATTCTGTGAAGGCACCACTGCGAGCTTACCTGCTTGTTCTCCACCATTCCTTTGATGTATTTTATTTGCCACCACCAAATTAACAAAGTTGCTGCACCTTGGGGCCAAGCACTGTAGTGACTCTGCACAGCCACCATGTTAACCGTTGCTGCTCCATTTTTTCCTCTAGCAACGCCTACAGTCTGAGTAGCTAAACCACCATATGCCTATTTATAGCAAAGGGACAGTGCTCCCTCTGTATTTCTTACATATCCAGTACAAGACTGTGGAGATGGTAAGACATACCTTCTGGCAGGCTCTTTTGCATACATGCTTATACTCTTTAGCTTTGGATTCAGAATGATAACCTGCACCTACAATTAGACAAAAGAAAAAGAGATTATACTACTTATCAAACTACTGTCTATAGTTCAAAGCAAGAATTATGACCTGGGCAAAGAGAAGGTGTCTGGATTAAATCAGCATTTCCTTTTTGTATCAGTGGTTGACAACTTTATGCCATTCAAATACACTTATAGAGTACAGAGCACACAGGTGTAAATCTCAGTGTCATATAATCTGTTCCTATAAACACTCTTGAAGGGACTCCAGTTTTGTTCATTCTTGGAGGATGTTCAGCTTTGCTGTTTTATTTAACCTCCATTCGTGTCGGGAAAAAAAAAAAGTCAAACTCCATTTTTTTAAGTCAAACTCCAGTTTTCCTTTTCCTGCTGATTTGTAAGTTGGCCAATTACTATTTTATTTTCTCATATTTATGCTACACTTTTAGAGCTCATTACTCCAGTTTTAGAACCAGAAGATGTACCTGAAATAAGGATCACTTTTTTCGTCTTATTCTCATTTTCAGTCTTTATGCCTATCGTGTTGCACCTCCCCATTTTGCCCTGGTTTTAGCCACTGTCCCCTATTTCCATACCTGAGAAATTTATCAGTGTCCACTATTTGACTCAATACAGTACCAGAAAAACAGCAGACAAGATTAGCACACTGACCTTTAGTTTCCATTTTTTTTTTAAACTTGACAAACACGTTTGTATTGATTTCAACTTCCCTTTCCTCACCTTTAGTAATGCCAGCCTTGATAAACTCTAATAAAATCAGTTTTAACACTTCCAGCAAAGAAAAAAAAGGAATTTTAAATAGTAAAATATAGCAGCAAAGGGCAACGTATCGATCAATTCAATCTGCTCTTTAAATAAAATACCAGGGTCTTCCAATATCAACCAAGAATAAGCACCATGGAGACTTTTTGTTTTTTGCCTGAAGGATTTCAGCAGCTAAAAACAAATGTATAGCCAGATGTAAATGTTATTCATATTTTCAAGACTAACAGTATTTAAGAAGGAACCTATTAAAAATTATTTATGAACAAGAGACACATAGTACATCATTTTTATATCACATCTGAGTAGAAGACCTCTTTGTTACATGTGGAAAGAATAAATAACGATTCGCTTAAAAAAGGACATGATAAAAAAATAGACTTGGAGAAAAGCTTCAAAGTGTAAAAAGAGTCAAATACTGCAACACATTGCCTAAGGTTTCAGAAAGTCTTAACTAGACATGCTTAAGGACAAGCTAGACAAAAAATTGTCAGTAATCAAAGAGCTCTGTTTGATCCTTCTGTAGGGTAAAGAAACAGACTGACATAGACCTCTCTCACATTTTGTAGGGTTCCCTATTAGCAGATGTAACTGAAGAACTTGATGTTTTATAACTGTGAAATTTAAATATTTTTTTGACAAAGAACAAATGCATATGATTATATATATAAGTATGTATATACACAAACACCATTCAGAACACCAAAAATTACATTTTTAGTACCAGCTCCCAAGATTCTCCAGCCAATGCAACTTCCAAACAAACTCTCCACTCACACGTTTACATCCAAAGTTTCATTTGGATGTAAATGTGTGATTTACACATTTCATTAAATCATTTTCATTTCATTATATGTTTCATTAACATACTAGCAGACCAAAGCCAATATAAAACATTGACATGTAGTCTGTATACGCACTATTTCCATTCCAGCTGTTACGTTTCCGCACCTTACCTGCATGAACAAGCACAAATCCCACTCGTTTCCCTCTTTGGGTTTGCTTTGTTTCGGGCTCTTTGACCACCACTTTTACAGCTGTAACCTGAGATGATTTGGAAGGTAACACTTCTATCGAACTTATACCCTTCTCCATGATCGTACATCAGGATCACCATCTTCTATTGGAAAAGAGCATGCTTCCATTCAAAAATAAACTCTGGAGAGGAATCATCCTAAAATCAAATCACATGCAAATGTTAGATACTGATTTCCAAGAGACATATTTCATATATATCAACATCAGAAAGAATTTTTGGAAGAAAGGTTTGAAACAAGGCAAGAACACCTGTTGAAAGAAGGGCTTCTAAGTTCTGCCTCTTTCCTAGCTAGCACTATTGACATGGCTTAGGATAACCAACTCAGTTGGAAAAGTCCATGTTGCAAGTTGGAATCAGCCTTTAAGCTCCCCTTGAGAGACTTGAACCTAATAATCTTTCCAGTTGTTCTAGGGAACTGCTGATCTAAGGCTTGCATGCAACTGAGAAAGCTGCTTTCTATGGTCTTCTTTTATTCAGCATTATAACTTATTTTTCCACCCAGCATGCCTAACTAGTTTTAAATGCAATGATGCTTCACAGTCATAATCTTGACTTCTTAAAAGTGGCATCCCCTTCTCATGTGACAAGTCCTAAGCATCATTATAACAACGCTACAAAAGCTAAAAGATGGCATGTATAGATATGTCCATAACCTCCTGTCCGGAAATCACGTGCTGGCATCTGCCTGCATGATTTTGTGTTGATATTTTATGTAGGTGATGTAGAAAACATACATTAACACAAATTCAAGTCTATCAGAAATCATTAACACATTCTCCACAGAATTGCAGCATATCAATAAAAATAATGCCTTATCTTTTTCTTTCTTTTGAAAGAAATAGCTGTTTAAGAACCTACAATGAACTCATTCCTAGTCTTCCATAGCCTTCTACGTCCTTCCCTTATTATTCTCCACTAATTTACAGGGGAAAAAGAAAAAAGGAGTATTTTTTTAATTGCAAAGTATTTCTAAAAATAATGCCAAATAAGCCCAAGACAGTGAAGGAAAGTTTGCCTAGAGAAAAATAACAGCTACCATGACTATTAATGAACCACAACACACTTAAGTCAAAGTCAAATAATTTAGTAAACCCATTCTTTTAGCTAGCTTTTGGATCTTAACCCTTAACATGTTTATAGAATTTGATGTTTCTGGAAAAGCCAACAGTATTTTCTAGAATACAAAGTAAAAGCTCTCAACTGATAGTACAGAAAAATGTATTGTATTCCTCAAGAGTCAGAAGATAAGTTTGCTGTATTTACTGCTTCTCTTTTCTACCGACAAATAACGACACTATCATTCCTCTAGTTCAGCTGGTAAACTGAAAGCACATTCTACGTGTCGGATTAATTCAGGAAGTGAACAAGCACGTTGCCGTAATGCATGGATGAAGACCTCTGATAACGTGTCAAGATATTCCAGTATGACATCTATCACCCCTCCCACCTCTAAAAGGACTATTTGTAACCTAAAAATACTAGTAAGTGAATAGGGGATGTTTAATATGTAGGATTTAAGCCACAAATTTCGCAAATGCAGTACAGCTAACTCCAGGAATTAAAACACTTAAAACAACCATAACAGTGCAAATGTTATTCGTCAACATTCTGCACTGGCACAGAAAAGACAAACTTACTGGTTTACCAAAGCCATCCTTGCAACACTGAAAATTAGCACAGCTTTCTAGGAAGCTACTTCTTTCCACTCATTTTCTCTTAGGTGCTAAATACGTATTTGTATCTTCATATATTTCTAGACATATATAAATAATTATGTTTACTTATGTAAATATAAACACATATATTCATACAAAATTACCTCTACAACACACAGATTCTACAGAGAGTAAAATCATTTATAAACTACATCCAACTGTAAGTCTCATGTATAGACTTCAGAGCTCGAGGTCACGTCACAACCACTCCAATTTACTTCCTTTTTTGCTAACAAGCAGCAAGGGAGCTCCAGCAGCCGTTGGTACAGGAGGTGACCCGAAAACACAGCCTGTTTGCTACAGACTCCACTTTCCTGCATCCTACTGCAGCACACACCTACAGGGGCACAACGAAGACTGAAGTAAAATGATAGAGGAGCAAGTATGGAACACAGGTTTTGGAAGAAAGAAAAAAAAAAAAACAGTAATAAAGTTGGAAGAGAAATCATTTTAAAAAATGAAGATAGAGATGCTATTTAAAGCCTAAATAATAGTACAGCTCCAGACTGAAAATCCTAATTAGGCCTTAACACGCACTCGGGTTTGAGGATGTGGTGATTTTTACGAGCAAGGCAGTCGCAGAGTTCACACAGTAAGCTAAAAAGATCACATATATTAAACTCATCTCATTAACATCATTCAAGGCCAATTTTTGTCAAATCCCTTCCATTCCAAACCCTTCTTCAAGCGTCATTCCCAAACTTGCTGCTTCCACTTTCTAAGCTCCAGATGGAGCCTGCCTCTCCCTTTCCAGCTGCCTTTAGAGATTCGCCTGTTCTCTCTGCTGGCCTCTGGTACACTTGACAGCGCTGATCGCATCGCTCCTCACCACACAGCTACAGAAACGGTGGAGGCCCGCAAAGAACGCAAACCGTGACAACCCCACCGAAGCAGCCCGAGGTACTTACTGCATTTACAGAGCAACAAGCGCCGAACTCCTAGGCGGGTGCTCAGGAAAAATAAAGTCACTAAGCACGGGTGTCGCAGCCAGCACGCGCAGCCTGCCACACACCCCAGGGACCGGCTGTGGGCCCCGGGGGGACACAGGGCGCCCCCCGAGGGACCCAGAGCTGCGCCTCCCGCTCTGCGGGGCGGACGCCCGCGGTTACTGACACACAGCCGGCTACAGATGAGGGGAGGAGGAGGCGCACGTAGGGATGGCTGCGTCTCAGCCCTGGCCGCGCGGAAGGGGTCGTTTGGGGGAACTTTTCGTGTTTTGGAGCTTTTCATTTGCGGGAGCTTTTCGCGTTCGGGAGCTTCTCGTTTCTGACAGGGGCTGGGTAGCGCTGGGCAGGACAGCGCTGGGCAGCAGGGCAAGCGCGGAGAGCCCCGAGCGCAACGTGAGCCGCGGGGAGCACGCAACGACCAACGAGGAGCCACAGAGACGCACGAAAAAAAGGCAGAAAAGCAACTTTTATTGCCAAAAACCAGCAAGGAAATCCCGCCCGCCCGCTCCTGCCAGGCCTTCCTGAGGGGCCGCCTCAGCGCTGATGTCGCCATGGCAACGCCCTGCCGGAGGCGGGGCCTCGGCCGCTCACGGGGGTGACGTCACCAGGGGGAGCTCCCCGCCCCGCCCCCCACCTCCCGGCAGCGCGCGACCCCGAGGGGCGTTTACGGCCCGGCGGGGGGGGGGGGGGGGGGGGGGGGGCCGGGGGGGGGCGGGGCCAGGCGCCGAGCACTCACCCGCCGCCGCCGCCGCCGCCGGCCTCGCGCGCACCCGGAACCGCCCGGCCGACCCGTTGCCTCGGTGAGGGTGAGGCGTCCCGCCCCCCCGCCGGCCGCCCATTGGGCGCGGCCGGCCACGCGACCGGAAGCAGCGTCGCGAGGAAAGGGGAGGCCGATTGGCGGGGGCGGAGGGGAAAGGCCCGCCCCTCTGAGAGAAGGAGCCAATGGCGGCGCGGGCGCTGCTATGAAAGGGGCTCGGGGAGGGGGGGGCTGAGGGAAAATGGCGACCGCGGCGGAGAGCAGGGGGTGCTCCTGGTGCCCGCGGCGCCGCCTGCCAGGAAATGGCGACCGGGGCTGGGAGCCTACGGGCGGGAGGGGAAGGGGATAGCCTCGGGCTAGGCTTCCTCCAGCTGCTTTCTCCTCTCTCCTAGCATAAAACTAGACCTGTCTGCGATGGATTTTGCGTGGGGAATGGGATTGTGAGGTAACAGTTGCCTTCCCCGAAGTAAGAAGCATGAGCTCTGCTTTCTACCAGGGATAAAATAAAAGTGCATTTTGTTCATTTTAGGCATGTCAGATAATTCCCCATCCCAGTTGAGGCTGCCCAGAAGGACCTCGTTCAAGGGGCATTTCATTCTCAGAGACTTTACTGTGACAGGAACATTTCCCTTTTGCTCTAAAGCAGACTCAGCACCTGGCCCAGCATCATGTTCTAAAAGCACCTTCCCAGGAAGGAAGGCTGCCACTATGAAGTCCTACTTCCCTCAGGCTTTTTCAGATGTTCATAACAGGCAGCTGCACGCCACATCCTTTATCCCACACCAGGTTCCTTCATCCCCATTTATCTTAAAAAGAAGAGGTCCTGATCTGCATCATGGAACTGTGAATCTAGACTTGGGGAACTTCACTTAATTCCAACTAACAATAATTTAATTACTGGTTTTGGTATTGAGAAACAGAGAAACCACTTTTAAAAAAACGGGGGGAGGGGGGGGGAAGGATAACACTTTTCTCCCCTTTTCCCCTGTTCAACTTCACTCCAGACATCTCCCAACACTGTGGGTTATTCCTAAATTGCAAACGTATCAGGGATGTTACCACTCCACCACAGAATTCCTCCTCCTGCTGTGGCTGTGTTGTTCCTCTTCCTCAGCTTTTTCCACCCTTTCTTATGCATGTTTTCATTGAGGCTCCACCGGTGTCACTGATGGGTTCAGGTTCATCTATGTCTTCTGTTGCGTCCATTGTAAAGATGGCTGTGTCCAGCACAGGGCAGCCCTGCAGTTCCATCATCTCCCTGCTGCTACAGAAACATTACTAAAAAAAAAAAAAAAAAAAGAGTAAATAAATATATATATATATATATATATATATATATATATATATAATGAACTCTTCCTGACTTGGCAACAGTCCATCAGTTTTCACTGAAATCTTGGAAGAACTTGCATCTGGAGCCTCCTTCTTTGCTCTCCTCTGGTTCTCCTTGCCTACATCCAGGCATCCTTCACTGATGAAAGCTGCTCTGACAAGGTTCCAGCATGCTGCCTTGCCATGAAGCACACACCTGTACACAAGGATCCCCCACTCCCCAGTTCCAATTTTTAATTTCAAATCACTTTTATTCATTTGCCAGCTTTCTGTTAAAGGAATGTACCACGCAAACACAGAATCTTCCTTTTGTACTAACTTCCCAGATTCACCGATCAGTTAAAATACATTAGGACTCCTTCCTCACTGTTTTCTGGACCACATCAGCAGCAGCTTACAAGGGAGAAAAAAAATAAAATAAAATAATAAAAAAAAAGCCTTTTCAATAGCTATGCAGTAAAGATAGAAAGGTTCTTGTGACTTAGTGCTGAAGGAAAGGAGGAAAATAGTGTGAAGGACAGCTCTTCGCCCAGCATTCGTCCTCTGCCAGGCTCTACTGTGTCTGTCCAGCACTTTGGAGTTTGTTATATGTTCACTGTGCCAGTGCTTCTGCATGGCTGACCACACTACGTATTCCTATGTGCATGAGAAGTGAGTTAGTTCTGTACTAATCTCCAATTCCACACCATGAGAAAAGAAAGCAGAGGCAAAAAGACATTATACGCTGACAGCACTCAGCTTGAACATAACACTTCTCACCTTTTCCTTTCCAGGACTCACTAATCATATAATCACTATGACTTGCTGCCCCACTTTTGAAGTGCTATAGCAATAATCAGATAATTAGATTTCCTAGCACACACATTACAGAGTTGATTGATCCTTTTTCCTCAACCCCTCTCATCAGTTCCCCTTGTGCTGCTGGCAAGTCTAACAGACTCTGGTTACGGATTAGCAAATGTATTTCAAATCCCTCAAATAAAACAGGCAGACATTGAAGCTTTTTTATTATTATTAATTTTGTTCTTTAAAAAACTGTTCAAAATAAAATAGGGGAAACAATTTAAGAGCATTTAGCTTTTTTATTATATTTTATTTTAAATATAACTTTTTATTAAGCACAGTACCAAGACATACTTTTCTGGACCTGTTGACAAGTAAACCATAGACCTATTGCTCACTCTTCCAATAGGAATATGTTAAGTCACACCAAGTGGTGCTTGCAGCCCAGTATCACATTTACTAACCTATCCTCATTCCCATCCCCTTCCCCCCCCCCAACAGAAAAGAGCACACTCAAGGCAAAATAAAACATATTGAAAACAGCATCAAAAAAAATTTAAAAAGTGCCAAGCCTAAGTCATTAACTCATGCCAAAAATAATGTTACATGTAAGGAGGAAATAAGAGGAGTGATGAGAAAGATATGCAACAAAATCACAGAATCATTGAAACACAGGGTTGGAAAGGACCTACAAGATCATCTAGTCCAACCGTCCTCCTATCACCAATACTACCCACTAAGCTACTAAATCGCATCTCGTAGCACCTCATCCAGGCACTTCTTGAACACCACTGGGGACGGTGACTCCACCACCTCCCTGGGCAGGCCGTGCCAGTGCTTGACTGCTCTTTGAGAGAAAAAAGTTTTTCCTGATATCTAATCTAAATCTACCCAGGTGCAACTTGTGGCCATTTCCTTGAGTCCTATCATTACTTATCTGAGAGAAGAGGCCAACCCCTTCCTCATCACAACCTCCTTTCAGGAAGTTGTAGAGAGCAATGAGGTCTCCTCATTGAGCCTCCTCTTCTCCAGACTAAACAACCCCAGCTCCCTCAGCCGTTCCCCACTTGTGCTCCAGACCCCTCTCCAGTTTTGCTGCCCTTCTCTGGACACGCTCCAGGGCCTCAAATGTTCTTCTTGTAGTGAGGGGCCCAAAGCTGAACACAGGACTTGAGGTGCAGCCTCACCAAAGCTGAGTACAGGGGCACGATCACCTCCCTGCTCCCACTGGCTACACTATTTCTAATACAGGCCAGGATGCCATTGGCTTTCTTGGCCACCTGGGCACACTGCTGGCTCATGTTCAGCTGAGCATCGATCAACACTCCCTGGTTGCTTTCCTCTTCACAGTCTCTGCCCCAAGCCTACAGCATTGTGTGGAGTTATTGTGGCCAAAGTGCAGGACCCAGCACTTGGCCTTGTTAAACCTCATCCCATTCACCTCAGCCCAGCCTATCCAGATCCCTCTGAAGGACCTTCCTAACCTCAGGCAGATTGACACTACCTCCCAACTTGGTGTTGTCTGCAAACTTACTGAGAATACACTCAATCCCCTCATCCAGGTCATCAATAAAGACATTAAACAAGATAGGCCTCAGTACCGACCCCTCGGGACACCACTTGTAACGGGACGCCAGCTGGACTTAACTCCATTAACCACTACCCACTGGGCACAGCCCTCCAGCCAGTCCTTTACCCAGAGAACAGCATACCTGTCCAGGCCCCAGGCACCCAGTTTCCCCAGAAGAATACTGCAGGAGACCATGTCAAAGGCTTTGCTAAAGTCTAAGTAGACTACATCAACAGTC
Source organism: Oxyura jamaicensis (assembly GCF_011077185.1). NCBI lineage: Eukaryota > Metazoa > Chordata > Aves > Anseriformes > Anatidae > Oxyura > Oxyura jamaicensis. The sequence goes on from NC_048895.1 coordinate 7,380,729, forward strand.
CTTCCCTCATCTACCAGTCTGGTCACACAGTCACAGGAGATGAGGTTGGACAAGCACGACCTGCCTTTCATGAACCTGTGCTGGCTGGGCCTGATCTGGATGTCGTACAAGTGCCGTGTGATCTCACCCAAGATGATTTGCACCATAACCTTCCCTAGAACCAAGGCTGACAGGCCTGTAGTTCCCCCGGTCCTCCTTATGGCCCTTCTTGTAGATGGGAGTCACATCAGCAAGCCTTCAGTCCTCTGGGACCTCTCCAGATAACCAGGAACACTGTTAGATGGTGGAAAGTGGCTTGGCAATCTGGTTATTTTTTATTTATTTATTTTACAGCTTTGAATTTAGAAATAGTTTCTGGATTATCAAGCACCCTATACCACATGCAATGACACTTTCTTAGGTGAAACTGCAATATTTTTTTTTTTAGCTGTTATACAGCTCATGGTGGAACTTCATTTCACTGTATTCTCTTCCCTACGTACGTTTGATATGATCAACATGCTGGAGGGAAGGAATGCCATCCAGAGAGACCTAGACAGGTTTGAGAACTGGACCTGTGCAACCCTTATGAGGTTTAACAAGGCCAAGTACAAGGTCCTGCATCTGGGCCAGGACAATCCCAAATACAAATACAGGCTGAGCAGAGAATGGATTCAGCAGCCCTGAGAAGGACCTGGGGTTTTTGGTTGACAGGAGGTCAACGTAAGATGATAATGGGCACTTGCAGCCCAGAAAGCCAACCATATCCTGGGCTGCACCTAAAGCAGCGTGGCCAGCAGGCTGAGGGAGGTGATTCTCCCTCGCTGCTCTGCTCTTGTGAGACCCCACCTGGAGCCCTGTTTTCAGCTCAGGGGCCCCCAGCACAAGAAGGGCATGGACCTATTAGAACAAGTCCAGAGGAGGGACACAAAGATGATCAAGGGGCTGGAGCACCTCAGATCAATACAGGATGGGGAGTTGGTATTGTTCACCATGGAGAACAGAAGGTTCCAGGGGGACCTTATAGCAGCCTTCCAGTACCTAAAGGTACTGGGAAGGTGGGGAAAGACTCTGTCAGGGAGTGTAGGGATAGGACAAGGAGTAATGGCTTTAAACTAAAAGAGGATAGGTTTAGATTAGATATAAGGAAGAAATTCTTCACTCAGGGTGGTGAGGCACTGGCACAGGCTGCCTAGAGAAGCTGTGATTGCTCCATCCCTGGAGGTGCTCAAGGCCAGGCTGGATGGGGCTTTGGGCAGCCTGGTCTGGTGGGAGGTGTCTCTGCCCACAGCCAGGGGAGGGTGGAATTAGATGATCTTTAAGGTCGCTTACAACTATTCTGTGATTCTATGATTTTGATTAGATTGTTAATATACTGCTCTTTTCCTCTTAAAGTGGTATTTGAAGTTAAGTATCTACTCCCACTTCTTAGGTAACGTTTAAGCACATGACTTAAAGGAACACATTACTAGTGCACAATTTCTACTCTCTCTCATCCTTTGCTACCTCACAAATGCTAGTGTGAAAAAGCATGACCTTTCTAATTACTGTTACAGCTGTGCATGGCAATTCTACAGCACACAAAGAGGCTTGCCACTCAATAAGTATTAAGTTACAGATGCTAGTGTTGGTCTCTAGGTATTGAAAAGTCTCAAACAGCAAAGATACAGTGCTTGAGATCACTTTTCCTAATTTCTGCACCTCAAAAGTCCAGATTTGCTTATCCACCATCCACTCAAATTTTCATCTCATCATTCCTGGTCAGGAGAGTGAAGAACTTGCACTTGACCCAAGAATTTCAATTTGCACATACTATATTCATTTCACTTATTTCTAGCAAATAGAACTGAGCACTGAATTGTTATATACGTTGATATTGTTACTTTAAGGCAACTTCTGTTTGGAGCACTGCACTCCACTCTGGTCTGACAAGGCAATGGATTTATGTGTTTAGAGGATGATACTGCCTGACCTGCAAAAACAGCACCGTCTACAGAACAGCAAGTGACTGCATTTCAGTTCTCTTTTGATATCTAATGGTTTTTGTTTGTTTTTAAATAACACTTGGCAAATACCATCATGAAACTCTTGGTAGCTTTGATCACAAATTTAAATGGAGCACCCAGGATTAAAGCCACAGCTGCTTCTCAAGACAAGGCAATTTTTCAAGAGTGAATTCCAAGCAGGTGATAACTGAGCATCAGTTCACCTGTGTGGGGACATGGACCACTTCAAGATGACCAGAGCAACACATGGAAAAGACAACTAGAGATTACACCACCAAAAAATAAGTCTTTGCTTAGCACATCAGAGAGAAAAACTGGAAAGAGACTGAAAGATGATACAAAAAGCCTGATTTAAAGAAGACAGCAGCCAAAGAAAGGAGCTCGTGAACATTTAACTAACCACAGTTTATACTTGTAACAGCTTCTTCATCTGACTGGATACTTGTGCATTTATATAACATATAAACCCATCTCTAGGATAAAGTCAGGAATTACCACCACATTCTGTTCTCCCATCTTAGCCACAATTCAGCACTGAGCCAGTTGTTTCTGTTACCAACCAAAAATATTTTTTCAGTCATGTTCTTCTCTATAATTAAGCTGGACTGCACCAGAAGACATTACAAACACATTTTCCTTTTTTCTGCAACAGCCAAATATAATTTTCTCATAGTTCAAAACTGATCTCACCTAGCAAATTTGAGGCAGGCTGTTTTTAAGAAAGCCACATTCCTACTACTTCTTCTGACAGTATCCTCAACATCCTCTCTCTTTCTAGGGCAAGGGAAAACATTTCCAATAAAGTTTAAGCTTTACTCTAACTGTAAACAAGTAAGCCTTCATCCTTTTGTATCCTATATATTTTCCTTTTTTTTTTTTTTTTTTTCTTTCCCTTAAATTTGAACTCAGCAGGCCTTCTGGTCTATCTGAAGTAACTTCTGCAGTCTGACACTACCAAACCGTAAATAAGAAATGGCAGCGACAATATCAACCATTTGCACAGGCCAAAAGCAACTGTCTATCACAAATCATAGGCAAAAAGCTGAAAAAGGGGTGGAAAAAACTGGCTGGGATTCACACAACTGGGGAGATAATGAAATGATCAGTCCTCAAGAAAAAAAAAAAAAAAAAGTAACTCTCCAAAACAGCATCTCCAGCTCCAGTCACTTCTTCATCCCACCACAAGCTTCTTCCTAGTTCACTCTAAAGTCAGAAGAGCCATCCCTTCCCAGGCTCATGCAAAGCTGCAGCAACAGCCGGTCATATCCTAAGAGACAAAAGACATACTTCAATGTTCCTCTAAGGGTAACACATGTTTTTCACTCCGTTTTGATAGTCTCTTGCAGGGAAGAGTGGATCCATTCATTTCACAGAAATGCTTTTGGATCACAGACCGCCTGGTTTTGTATTCTGGCATAGCTCCCTTTATTTCAGTGGAATTTGGCCAATTTACTCACCAACAATCGGATTCACAGTTGTATAAACTCTTATCACTGATCTCAGAATTCTCCAGAAGAAAGAAGGATACCTTCAAATGGCTCCAGAATAGAAAAAAGTCAAAACTGAAACAAGTAATAAATAATACCTCCCCCCAAATAAATAAATAAAAACATGCAGACCCATTCTGTAAATGCCCAGTTCTTTGTCAACACAGGATGTGCAGTTCACTATATTGCCAATACATCAAATACTTACTAGCAAAACTAAGAAAAATGCATATCCAGATCTATCACACTATTTTTTCCATTATAACACAACTTTACCAAATGAACAGGAGACAACAGGAAGCTTAAAGCGTATTGGTTTTGCATGTCATTTGCAATATATATGCGTATTACAGTTGAAAAACTTCTGAAGTGTAAAAATCACGCATAACATGGAGTGAAAGGAATTTCTTTGCTTTTACTTCCGGTGACATAAAATAAAAAAATGAGGTAGCTAAGTTTTTGTATCTCATGTTTCTAAAATAAAGTTAATTGTTCCATCGAGATGATCAAGGGAAACCAGCTGATGTGATCTTTTTGGATTTCAGCAAAGCTTTTGACGTGGTTTCCCACAGGATCCTACTGGACAAAATGTCCAGCGTACAACTGAACAAAAACATCATACGATGGGTGAGCAATTGGCTGACGGGCAGGGCTCAAAGGGTTGTGGTACATGGGGCCACATCAAGTGGATGGTCACTAGTGGGGTCCCTCAAGGCTCCATTTCAGGGCCAGTCCTCTTCAATGTTTTTATAAACGATTTGGATGTAGGACTAGAAGGTGTTTTGAGCAAATTTGCAGATGACACCAAACTTGGAGGAGTTGTGGACTCAGCTGAGGGTGGAAAGGCCTTGCAGAGAGATCTGGACAGGTTGGAGAGCTGGGCGATCACCAACTGCATGAAGCTTAACAAGAGCAAGTGCTGGGTCCTGCACCTGGGATGAGGCAACCCTGGCTATACGTGCAGACTGGGCAACAAAACGCTGGAGAGCAGCCCCGCAGAGAGGGATCTGGGGGCTGTGGTTGACAGCAAGTTGAATAGGAGCCAGCAGTGTGCCCTGGCAGCCAGAAGGGCCAGCCTGGGGTGCATCAAGCACGGCATCGCTAGTCGGTTGAGGGAAGGGATCGTCCCACTCTGCTCTGCGCTGGTGCGGCCTCACCTCGAGCACTGTGTGCAGTTCTGGGCACCACAGGACAAAAAGGACATGAAACTGTTGGAGAACGTCCAGAGGAGGGTAACGAAGATGGTGAAGGGCCTAGAGGGGAAGATGGAGGAGGAGCAACTTAAGTCACTTGGCCTGCTCAGCCTGGAAAAGAGAAGCCGAGGGGAGACCTCGTTGCAGTCTACAACCTCCTCACAAGGGGGAGTGGAGCAGCCTGAGCCGATCTGTTCTGTTTAGTGACCAGGTCATAGGACCCAAGGGAATGGTGTCAAGCTGAGACAGGGGAGGTTCAAGCTGGGTATCAGGAAGAGGTTCTTCACCAAGAGGGTTGTCACGCACTGGAACAGGCTTCCCAGGGACACAGTCAAGGCACCAAGCCTGTTGGATTTTAAGAAGTGTTTGGACTGTGCTCTTAGTCACATGGTCTGAATTTTTTGGTAAACCTGCATGGTGCCAGGAGTTGGACTCAATGATCCTTATGGGTCCCTTCCAACTTGGGATATTCTATGATTCTATGACTCCGCTTCCTATATTTTTTTTCCCATCTTTTTTGTAACTTCTTATCCAAGTGAAAACAACAAGCAGTAGCATTTAACTAGCAGTAAAAAGGGCATTTTCTAACTAACAGTAGCCTTCAAGGCTACTTACATGTCACGGCCAGTGCTCAATGCACTTTATACATTGTTATGGGTCCTTTTTTTGCAATATAGAAAGAGAGCTTGTCAGTAATGTGTAAAGACTAGAAAACACTCAAAACATAAGACAAAGAGACACTTAAAAGTTGGAAAAGCATGCAGAAAAGAATATCAAATAATATAACAATTTCCCTGGAGAGCTTAAACAAAAGCCAGGAAGTCAACTTACACTTCAGGAGTCCCTAGGCAGCACTGTAAGTTCATGCAATTCTGCCACGACGTACCTATTCTCAGTCATCGCTCCCTCACTTACAGATCTCTGAAAAAGAAACAAAGAATGTTCCACAGGTATTTGACCTTGGTATACAGACTTAATCCACAAAACTCATCATTAGGAACGTTATCTCATGCAGTGCAAGCACTTATTTTGACCTGCACTGTTCAATATCTCCATAATTCATATCTATCCAATCTATGCAACACATGGTCAAAATGCAACCACGCTTGTGCAAAACACAGAAGCCATTCATGACCCCATTAGCAGCAAAAACCCTACTTCATAAAAGATGATGGCTAGCAGGCAGTATTGCATTCATTTCTAAAAGTACAGAAAAATGTGTTGTTGGAGTAATGACTTTTTTTTAAAAAAAAAAAAATAAGAACTGCAAATGACTTAGGGCATTTTATTAAGCATTCTATTACTCTCATGTGAAAATGATTTAATGTGCTGACCGGTATGATTGCAGCGTGTGTATCTGAAGCTCTGTTAAAATCATCTTAAATATCAAATCAGGAAGGGTTATTTCCCTCGATAGCCAAACATAACCCACAGCACATAAGCAACCTTTTCTCAAATAAAAACGGCAGTACACAAATATTTAATGTATAAATAAAGCAAAAGTCAAGACACCACCACAAGACCATTTCAGGATTTAGAAATGAATGAAAAAGAACACGAGAGCAAGGAAGGGAAGAGGAGAGGGGAGCTGTAGAAAATGGATAGAGAAACGTAAGGAAAACAAAAACTACAAGGAGATCAAATGATACTGAGGAAGAGAAGCAAGTCTCAAATAAGTTAATAACACGATCAAAAACACATTAGCTAGGGTGAAAGGTGGTTAGAGAAGGTCAGAGGGACGAGGAGATGGTAAAGGGGACAGACAAGTGAAAACAGAAAGTCCTGGAGAAGGAGGAGAATATCAAAAAACAGGTACAGGAGAAGCTGAAAAATACGGTCAAAAATAAAAAGTTGTCATATGAGGCCAAAAAAAGGAAAAAAAAAAGAGAAGGTTCGCCCCAAAAAGAGAAGGTTCTGCACAAAGAAAATACATTACAAAGGTGTGAGGTGTGAAAAGTTATAAGAACCGCGAAAGGACAAGATGATGATAGGAATAATGTTTGACAACATGTTCAAAAAGCAGTTAAGAGAACAAGTTAGTTAACAGTGTTGATCTGAATGCAAAAAAAAAGAAGGTCTGGGATAAAAATGGACATGTCAGACGACATGTGGAAAAAGACCACCAGAAAAGAGCGCAGACTGAAAGAATTGAAAGAAGGCCACAGAAGGCCACAGAAATGCATGTCTGAAAATAGGAGGAATAAGAGGGTCAGAGATTGATAAAATGACCACAAAACTAAAGAAGTTAGAAAGCTGGAAAAAAAGTCAGGCAAGGAGAAAAAAGACAGAGGAATGAATAGGAGAATGTCAGTGTAGTGGGTTTATGTGGCAAGGTTTTGGTAGCAGGGGGCCATAGGGCTGGCTTCTGTGAGAAGGATCTAGAAGCTGCCCCATGTTTGGTAAGGGCCCCACTCCTCACCAGAGCTGAGCCAGGAAGTGATGTTTGCGCCTCTGTGAGAGCAGATTTAAGACAGCGGGGGGAAAACGCTGCGCCACAAGCAGCTGGGAGAGTGAGAGGAGTGAGGAACAGCCTTGCAGGCACCAAGGTCAGCGAAGAAGGAGGGGGAGAGGTGCTCCAGGCGCCGGAGCAGAAGTCCCCTGCGGCCTGTGGTGAGGCCCATGGTGAAGCAGGCTGTCCCCCTGCAGCCCATGGAGTACCACGGTGGAGCAGGGTTCCACTCTGCAGCCCGTGGAGGAGACCACGGTGGAGCAGGTGGACCTGCACCGACGGAGACTGCGGCCTGTGGAAGACCCCTGCCGGAGCAGATTCCGGGCCGGACCTGCAGCCCGTGGAGAGGAGCCCACGCAGGAGCAGGTGACCTGGCAGGAGCTGCTGCCCGTGGGGGACCCAGGTTGGAGCAGTTTGCTCCCGAGGGATGGACCCCGTGGTACGGACCCATATCTGGAGCAGTTCTTGAAGAGCTGCTGCCTATGGGCAGCCCACCCTGGATCAGTTCAGCAAGGACAGCATCCCGTGGGAGGGACCCCACAGCACAGGGGACGAGAGTGACCGAGAAGGAGCAGCGGCGAAGAAGTGCTATAGACTGACCATAACCCCCATGGCCCCGTTCCGCTGCACCGCTCAGGGGGAGGAGGTGGAAGAGGGAGGATGGGGGGGAAGGTGCTTTTGGTTTCTTTCCTTTGTTTCTCACTTCTCTAGCTCGTTAGTAATAGGCAATAAATCTTACTATAACTCCCTACGCTGAGTCTGTTTTGCCCATCACGGTAATTACTACGTGATCTCCCTGTCCTTATCTCAACCCTTGAGCCCCTTTCATCATATTTTCTCCCTGTTCCTCTTTGAGGAGGGGGAGTGAGAGAGCTGTTGTGGTAGAGCTCGGCTGCCCACCCGAGTAAAACCACCAGTCAGACAAGATAAAAAAAGATGGTTAGAGAACATAGAAGAGAAGATCAGTGAAAAGGTCAGTAATGGCAAAACACCTGAAAACAAGGTCAGAGTGGCAAAAACAAAGTCATGGAGAGTCAGCAAAAAATGTCAGACATGGGAAAGTGATCAAAAGGAAGGTCGGGGAGAAAAAAAAAAGTCAGAAGGAAGGTGAGTGCAAAAAAAAGCCAAAGAAGCCAGCAAAAGAATTCAAGCATGGGGAAAAGGTAATGAAGGGGGCCCAAACTCCGATGGCCCGGGAGGGGTGTCTGTTAAAGAGATTGAAAACACAATTTCACTCTTCAATTAGAAGTTATCTGTACACCAATATCAAAATGTTATTGAGCTTACTTAAGTAATACAATACAGACTTTTGTCTATACATCTGTGTATATAAATTGGATAGGTAAAATCCAAACATATCTAGCAGTAGGGATGGAAGTCAACATACACTTGCTTTACGCAAGGTATCCCTCACCATCAGTTTCATTTCAGTTAAGTTACGTCCTGAGATGTAACCTTAATAGAAGCTTAAAGAGTGGGTACTTACTTTTTGAGCAAATATTGAAGGGGGTGATCCCATGGGCTCAATAAGAATTATTATAAATGTGTTTGCAGCAAGGCAGACTCGCTGACATCCACACTCGTACAAGTGCATCCCTACAAAAACACAACGTAGCTGGAGATTTCCATGAGGTTCAATCAAATCAGGCCCACATATTTGACAATATACATTCGTCCTACCAGCTTGTTGCAGTGATGCAGACAAAGTACAAAGAAAAAGAAGAAAGCCAGGCTTTTCATCAGAGTTCACATTTATTTTCTAATACTTCTCTTGCCTTTTTATTTTCTTTTGTGGGCCAAGAGACCTTCTTTAGATAGAGAGAACCTGACTTAAACTTATTTTATCCCTCCCTATTCAAAACTTCATTTTGGGAGGTTTTAGGGCTTTTGGAAGCATTTTAAAGGACAGAGGAGCTGAGAAAAAGGCATTCCAAGAGGAGAAGACTCACATCCTTCTCATATCCCCTTTGACCCAGATGAGAGGACCATATCATATAATCCATTCAAGACAACTTTAACCATTTAACCAAGAATTTATCTTGGAAGCAGCTGTGTAGCATTAAAAGAAAACACTACCACCACGAACAGCAGAAACAAAAGTAGTCCTGTATCAACCATTCCAATTTAGTTCATGAACTTCTCAACTCGTTTCTACGATCAGTAAAAAAAGAAGCTCAAACACATCAAGAAGTATCAACAGAAACTGTTACTTGAATGACTGCATGCAAAAAAATAGCATCTGAAGGCAATTGTAAAGACCGGAATCAATCCGCTCAGATACTAACTTATTAATGCCCATCTTTGCAGGTAGCATAAATAAAGCCTGTGGTCTTTTCCAGGCATGCTTGTTGTTTCCTCTGCAAATGAAGAGGCCCCTTCTTTGACTTCCAGCCAGTAAAATAATGTTTTTTCCAGATAATGAGCCAGTTTACATAAGGAAAATACTCCAGCGTCCTGGACCTGTCTAAATAGCATTCCACGTACTCCTGCCTGCTCAACACCCACACACAGTTATTTCCAACGTTCGTTCCATAGCATCTCAAGAAATTCTAACTGTATGATTGTGTGCTTCTCTCAGCCAGCTTTCACAGTTGTATCTAGGTGGGGGCCAAATTGTAAGACACAGGACTTATGAGAAATGAAGTTTCAAATATGCATTCATCAGCTGTTGCCAAAATAACCACTAGTAGAAAATCCCCACAAGATTTGGCCTTTATTCCTTAAATAAAATGAGTTAAATGTTCTCAGGGTACGTACTGGCTAATGTAGCAGGACAGTCATCTCCCCATCATCCATTATGGGAAATCAGTAAGTCAGGACTCAGAACAGTGGTTTTCAGGGTTGCCTATCATTTCGCTTCATGCCCACACAAAACAGTGCAGATTTTAAATACGTCCATTTCTAAGTACAAACTTTGGCAAAACAGGCCAAGTTGGTGACTAAGTAAATCCTGGACTAGATTTTCTCTATGGGTTTTACCATCTTATTATTTTTATAGGTTTTGACCTGCATGGTGGCTATTCTGCAGCTCCCCGTGGTAATGATTTAGCCCAAACCAAAGCTGTTTTACTGCATTTAAGATGTGATTCAGTTTCAGTAGGAGAGTCTTCACAGCATCCTCCTGTTCAGATTCTATGATACTGATCCAGCTGCAACAAAGCGTTCAAGATGCTTAAGTTCACTATAAAATCTTAAGAATAATTGGCAGAATCAATTCTCTCTATAGAAGTTCTCATCCTCAGGATGTAAAATGCAGAAAAAAATTCCCTTCTTATCCCTTAGTCTAGTTCATGAGCTCAAGAATTTGAATTTGCTGACAGACAAGTTCAGATTGACACAAGAATCTATGCAAGTTTGTTTCAGGACAGAATTTACCCTTCTATAGCTTGTTTTAAAACATGTGTTTAAGTTCATTGCTGTTACCCCTCTTCCATCTATTGTACCTTTTACCTTTTCAAAAAATATGGCTTACAGCAAAGTAAGGCAGCCAATCTGTGATAAATGCATTGTTGCTTATGAAAGCAACATCCTTTCATGTCAAATGGAAGTTTCTGGGCTCTTAAGAAAGCCAGGTAGCTTTAAATTTACTAGCACGTTTATGTTTATTCTACGTATCACTGATGTGCTACTGCTCTTTTTTGTTGCTGTTGTTCCTCCATTAGTATAAATTAAAATTAAGAAGCATAGCAAAACAGATATTTGGGAAAAAATTAGCATTTGGACACCAAAATATAGCATAATGCTTCCCTGCATGGCATTTTCCTGTCAGACCATAGCTCAAAGAAAAGAATGCATTTGCAATAACCAAAACCAAATGCCATAGCTGAGCCATAGCTGATTTCACAAGCTCCACACTTGGTTTTCTCTATGACATTGCTTTGGTTTCCAAGCTTTCACATCTTTTTACCCTCACAAAACTCTAAAATTCACCAAATGAGAAATATTCTACCTTTAACCTGCAAGCTGTTGAACAGACCTGGAAGCTTCTCATCAACAACTACGTATTTGGGGCAGCGAAAAAAAAGCTTAACTTGTAGTTGGTTTGGTAATTACTGACCTTACTGACCTTCTTTCCCACCTCCAGCTGTCAGGACACCCTGCAGAACTACCCCTGGGCAAAAGCACACTTAATTCATCATCCCACTTCTTCCTAGGCTCTCTCCCTGCTGGTTGCTGATCTGCTCAGTCGTCACTTCCGTAGAACTCTTTAAGGAAAGAGACTGACAGTGAAAAAAACCTGCTAGAGAGCAAGGCACCAGTTCTTGGGGCAGCTCACACTCCCAGTCCATTCTTTGTTTGCCCTGGCATTAACCTAAGGAGAAAAGCAGATGGGTAAATTGGGTAAATGAGGAAGGTAAAAAACTTATGCTTAGGAATTTTGTACTCCTCTGAAACTCAATCTTAGTTGCATGATTTTAACCCATAGAAATCACAATCATCCTGAAACAGTCACTTTGCTATTCTTAGTCATTTTGGTAACCAGATCTGTTAAAACTTACATTTTCCACGAACAAACCGCCAACACTCGAGCAGTGGTTCAACCACACACGTTGCAGACCGCAACAGTTTTTCTGTTATAGACTTAAAACGTCAATCTTTGACTCATGCTGTCAGAAGTCAATACAAGCCATATTTGCCTCAATCGTCCTCCCCTTCTCCCTTGCCCCAGAAACAGAAAAAGAGGAAGGTCTGAGTGCAGCGGGTAGAATTGCAGTGCAAAGCCATGAAGCTGTGCAGTGCCACAGAGCGCGTGGGACACAGCCCAGGAGCATTTGCCCAGGAAGATGTGGCAACCAGCCTTTGGATGATGCATCTCTTCAAGAATGGGACAGGAAGAAGGTTTGCCAGTGCAGTCACTGGAGGCTAGAAGCAAAGTTGTTTAAAACTTGCATAGTCTCACAAGGCTGAAACACAAAGCTGGAACAGTATTGAGTACACATTACTCATATGCTAATGAAGAGGATATAAAGCAATAATGACCTTAAGTGACATTTATCGAGATTGAATTCAGAGCCCAGACAAAAATGTTCCCATTTGTAACACTACAGCAAGCACAGAAAAGATAAACGCCACAAAAGGCCTTTCTGACAATTTTTCTTGCTTTTTACAGAATGGAGGAGCATAGTCCTGTGCATGTCAAGTTGCAGCCTTTTAAATGCAAAAAAATAATCTTTTAGGAGTACTTTATGAAAGTGACTAATGAAAACTACTTTGGCAGAGCTACTTTTGTTGTTCTTACCATAGGTAGAAAACTAGGGTACAGGAATTCTACTCCTGATTTATAACAAGTGCAAAACAAACAAATTACTGTTTGTCTAGTAGCTTTAAATACATGTAATAATTTCATAAGACTATTTTTAGAGAGACTAGTATTTCATCTTGTTTTTTAAATGTCACAGCACAACTTACCGTTATTTTTGGACACTACCAAAATAAGAAAAAAAAAACAGAAAGCCATCTATTGCTATTAATTGGAAGTAACACATTTAATTTCTAGAAGGAAGGAAAAATAGAAGACATACGCAGCGCTTCATCTTTGGTTGTCTGATCTTTCTCAATTTTCAGCTAAATCATCTCTTGTTATTTCCACTCATACTAGATCTTTAAGTGTCTGGCTTAAACACTAGTGTGAGATCTAACAGCTGCCAACTTGGAGACAAGCTACTTTATACCAAACCTGCGTAAGTTACTAGAAAAATGAGTCCTGTCTAACTTTAACAGCCCCATTTTTTAATGCTAATCATTGCTGTTGCTGGTTACATGCCACTTACTGAAAAAGAAAATCATTGTTTAAAGTTCAGTTTAGAACTCTTGAGGTGCTATTTTAACGTTCTTAGAGGATGAGATGGTCAAAATAATCATTTTTTCTTGTTTTTGGCTTATACTAACAGGGGTAATGAATGGCAAGGAATTCAAAATGAGACATGACCACTGTAAATTTAACTGCAAAATGAATACTGTCTTTTATGACCAAAACTTGTTTCCTTATCCACACTTTATCAGATGTATACCCGTATGCTTTATCACTTTTGTATGACATGTTTTCTTAGAATAGTAACCACTGACTCTTTGATTGAGATGCAGAAACACTTCCCTTAGTGGAAAATTCTGTTTCCCAAAGTATCTTTCTTCCCTTTCTTTGTAAACTCAAATCTTACTGAGTATTGTTATGCTATACACACATGCTGTACACGCATGCTCAGAAGCTTCTCACTGTTTCCAGCAGGATAGGTTTTCCTTGTTCTCCACCACAGTCGGTCAGTTCCCAACTACGAAACGCACTTGATGGGTCCTGTTGTACTTCTTGAAAGGCCAAGATGTCACAGAAGCTGGATCAAAGTTATGCACAAAAGATACTGTATTATTTCATTAGCTTTTTTCTGTTGGCTATTTGAATCTGAAGATGTTCAGCTGGTTACAGAGAACAACACTTTTAATGTTCTAGGTTTGCAAGTATTCTTCAGGCACATCAATACTAAGTACTCTTGGGAAAAAAAAATCTCCATGCGTACTTGCATATTCTGTCTCTTACTGTATTTTGTCCATTTTTGCCATTAGGTATACAACCTGCTGTGCTAAATTTGACTCTAATCTCCTTCACGCATCAAGACACTTATTTTATGCAAACACTAGTTCTGAGTATCTAAAGTTTTAACCTCTACTTTGTGCTTTGTTCAAATTAATACGGTGACTTAAAAATTAACCATACTTTTTCACCATTACAAGTTACCTCTCAGCTCCATGATTCTAATATACTCAGTCTTTTTTGAAATAATATTGCATTTCCACTACAGCCGATATAGCAAACACTTCAAAAAACACCTTAAGACCAATTAATTGAAACACTCTAGAAAAACACAGTATTTTCTACTTCCTGTATGTAGATTCCCTGCACTGTTGATACTTTCACCACTGACACCAATACTCAGAGGGTTTCTAAAATAGTATAATCCAGACCTGCTTTTGATTTAAAAAAAAAAAAAAACAAAAAAACACCACCAACAAAAAACACACTTGCAATGCTGTGAGACTTGATATAAGAGGAACTATATTAATGGGAATGCAAAATTAGTAGGAGAAAGTTTAATTTTAACACAGTTTTATTTAGACATAGAAAAAGAAACAGAGCTAAGTGCCCAAAACTCCTCTGGGCAAGTGTTAACTGTTTATTTCTGATATATATTAAATAAGTTCTTCTAAATAGCATTTTTTCCCATTAATTAGCCCTTACGAGATCCATGGACTCTTCAATTATTTGGAGTAGAAATTAACCAGGTAGTATATATGTAAACAATTAAATGTATACAATAGACCTGTATACAAAATTTCTTCCATAATATATTACCACCTTTTTTAATCAGATGTTTATAGACTTCTGCAGAATTAAAAACATTAAGACTCATTATTCTCAGCTTTAAAACCTCTGAAGAAGCATTTTTTAAAAATACAACCATAATTATGGCTACTTTTTGTAGCCATCATCAGCACTTCTATTCAGAGACAGCATGATATGAAATAGCTCCAAAACCATTAATCCCTTAGGTTTTCAAGGCATAGTTTTTCCAACAACAGAGCAAAACAATTTTGGGGGCAGAAAGAAAAGGTTATCGTTATTCTAGTTACTTCAAAACTTGTCACCAAAGTTAAGTGATTTTTCTGGAAATTTTAGGTGGACAGGAATTAGACCAGACTGTAGAAATGTCAACAGATGTTGTCAGAAGAACGTGGACAAAAGTAAAGTCTGACTATAAATGAAGTTTGGTTATTTAATTTTCTGCTTTTTCCTTGCCTGAAACTGTTCTGTTTTGGTTTTGACTGACTTTATTAGCATTGATAAAGCAGGATCTGTAGATTTCTTTGCAACCTCTTTTTTTGCCATCTTGCTGTCCTGCTCCTTGTTTGCATCCTTAAGACCTTGCTGCTTTTGTTCTCTTCGGCGAGCTTTCTCTTCTAAGATCTTCTCTACTGCTTTTGTCTTCTTGAAATTTGGATCTGAAGGATCCACATTAAATAAGGGGGAAGTAAACATTGCTTGGAACCTTGTGTCAGCAACATTGACCTGAAGCAGAAAAAGAAAAGTTTATTTTAAGTAACCCTTACCCCTAATAGCAATGTTTCTAAATACAATACAATATGAGCTGCTTATTGAGCATATGAAATGGTTCATCATTCCAGGAACTGCTCAAGGCACAAGTTTTCAGTGAGTACAGAGTAGAGTACCAGAAGATCATATTAGTAAACCAGGTGAGTAAATACTTGTACAAATCTTCCATAAGCCTCAATCAGCAAACCAAGAAAGCCTATACTTGAGAACAATTGATCAGAATCAGACAGTGAAAAATTATCAGAACAAAAGGTGCCTGTATTTACTCAATGAGTTGTAAAAGGTCTTATATATTGTCCTGTTACCTTACACAAAGTTGGAATGTGCCCCCCCTTCAACCTTGTGTCAAAATATTTTTGTTTTCTAAAACAGCCTGTAAAACCCTAAAAAAGGTAGATATAGCTTCTTCTCCTTCACCTAGAGCAAGGGAGAAGGATATGGAACCACTAAATTTATCCCCAAAATAACTAACTGATACCAACAATTAGTATCTAAGTTGTTCTAGTTAATCTTCAAAGATCAATCATTACCTGGAAGTCATCTTCTAATAACTCTTTCTTTTTCATTAAGAGTTTCTTTTTCTTCTTGCTCAAGTTCTGCTGTTCTACAATCTGCTTATAATTAAAATGCTTTCTGCCATCGTCCTCATCATCCATCATAAGAAGAGCCATTTCAGCCTGTTACAAAGTAAGAGTTGATGTACACAATGAAATGGAGTTTTCTATTAAAAAATACAGCAACTACATTAGTGAAGTCTATAATTCTACATACATGAGTTGAAATAGGGTTGTTAAAACAGTATTATTCATGCATAACATTATTGCACCTCAAAATATTTAAAGAAGGCAGGTTGATTTTTTTAATTAATAAACTGCAGATACACATTTCAACTTTCTAACACGTACTAATAATCTAATTTGAGAAGTGTATACCCTAACATCAGTAGAACAAGTATCATTTTCTACGGGTATTCAAATCACAAAATAATTGACATTCACAAAGTTCATAAATGTTATAAATTCTGAGAATGAATAAAAAACAAATAAGCAATAGCAAACAATTCAATCTTGAAGGTTAAAAGCCAATAGGACAAACGTGCTGGGACAGCTTTAAAGCTAGAGATTAACCATCCAGTGTTGTTTCCATGCCCATTTACGTTTTAGGGTTACTAAGCTCTGTTGAGCTGGTATTCAACTACAGTTTTCTAGAAAGATATCCTGGTATAATCTTCAGGGTCCATCTAGCAATTTCCTTGGGTGATTTATTCCAAAAGCTCTCACTATTCAAATTATACAGCTTTATTCTATTGTTATCCTAGGGGACTTAATAGTTCCACTCATAAACACATCTCCAAGTATTTGCAGAATTCAGGCAATGCAACATCTGTAATTCTCAATGTTTTAAGCCACTTTACCTTCTGCTTTTCAACTTCAGCTTCATCTTCGTGGTCACTTTCAGCTGACTCTGCCTTCTTCTTTGTACCTAAGTGCAAAAATAGGCCATGCACATATTGATTCAAGCTTTTGCATGAGACCATAATTTACCTATCAATAGGACCTCAAAGTACACCTCATTTTCTTTCTTTCTTCAACACCAGATGCCAAAAACAGACAAAAAATTAGCTAGACTTAAAGCAATAAATATCTACAGAATATTTGCATAATTCAAGGAGGAAACTATTCAAACAGATTGTACTCTATTTTTTATAGAGCAGTAGAGAGGTATCAAAACAGAGTAGGCAAACATGGCAACTCCACTCCCACAGTATTTTAAATAGAAATTATTTTAGACTCCTAAGTCTAACTGAAGTATACTACAGTATTCAAATTGTTCATTCTGTCTCTTCTTAGAGAATGTAGTAAATACTTTAGAATAAAAAGCAAATGTGCACCTCTTCTCTGTATCACGAATACAAGTCTGCCAGTTGAGTAAGATAAAACATCAAACAAAAAACACAGTTTTAGAATTTACTTGTAAGCCTAAAACATCATATCTTGCCATTAGGCATTAAGGTAAAAAAAGATCTATTTTCATCTACGGGGATAAAAATATGACTGACTGTTCAGACTGAATATTCTTCAGATAAAGCTTTCTTACTCTTACCCTTGATGTTAGATGCATAGTGCTAATTAGAGACAAAATGAGTAGTAACAGCGTAAAGCATGAATCAAACGTAACTTCTATGAACAGGTCTGTTTTCATGAATCCTATGAAATTAAATGTATTCTCTTTGGAACACGCGTAGAACTGGATCAAGAAGGAGCAGGAAAAGAAGAAGGTTTTGACTCGCAACATGTACTCTGACCTTTGAGCTTGGAATTTCATTCCCAGACAATTTATTACAGTCCACTGGGGGTACACTTAAAATGGAGCCAAAAATCTTCCTTAAGCCAGATTTGTAGTCAGACTAGAAACACAATCATGCCAGAAAAACGTCAAGTTATATCACTAAGTATACTCTGGAACAGGATGCATTTCTTGAAGAACATTTTTTTCCTCCCTTGACTACTCTCTTGACTATTTCTAAATAGATTCCAAGCCTGAAATGGATTTCTAGAAGAAACTACTACCACCAAAAAAAAAAAAATAACTATCCAGATGCACAGTGTCATCAACTCACAAGCTGAATTGTTGTTCTAGGAGTTCCAAAAAGTGTACAGGAAAATCAGACTCAGATATAATATTGTTACCTAACTTAAACAATTTATTTTAATGTATGGAGGGAAGAAATACCTGTCTTATGTAAGGTTTCAACAACTTGGAAGTCTTCTCTATCTTTCCAGAACTGACTAAAACTAGAGCAAAGTAAATAGAGCACCAGATATGCGAACTGATGACAATTACTCTAGAAGTTAAATCTAAGTCTCTTATAGCCTTTCTACCTACACCTCTAAGAAGTGCCCTCAAAATATCTTCCCCCATCTTTCACTGCGTGAAGAGCCACTAAAGCAAGGATAGCTTATCACAGAATCACAGAATTTGTGCTTCAGTCTTCAAAGACTTGTAATGCTGCAGATTGGGGTTAAATTGGTAGACAGTATCAAACTAAGTTTTTTTGCATAGAGGAAGGAGGTAGAATAAAAATAAAACTAAAATCCATTAATCTCTTGCTGTGATCTTATGCAGCTAAAGTTGAAATCTCTCTCAGCACTCAAACTATTGTATTGCAGTGAAATCAGTTTGGTTTCCATAATTCACAGAAGTGTCATTTTCTTCCTGTTTAACATAGTCCTGACATAGTCCATCTACCCACATATACTCCAGAAGTCCATCCCCATCTTCTTTTGCACATACATCACATAATATCCTGAGTTGGAAACTGTCATGGTTAATAAGCAATTACACCGTTCAGCTATTCACTTCCCCAGCTTAGGCTGAAACAAGAAAAATAGCATTTAGTTTCAGGTGAGCCCACAGAAACAGACACATTAAGTCTGAAATTGGCCAAGCCAAATGAAAGATTTACAACAATTGTTTCAACAATATATGCATTCATATAAATCAAAAGTAGTAAGTGCTTTTTGTTTCCCTTGACAATACCAAACCAGAATCGAGCTTCTGAAATACAAACAAATTTTGAGGCTCATATAGCTACAGTACTTCAGAGAACTAAGACAAACCTGATGAACACACACTTGAGCAGACTTTATGTGACTTCCAGTTTCCCCTTCATAGCACTGGTGCTTAAACATAATATGAAAAACTGAGGCTCTTTGTCTAATACCTTCTTATAGTCTTGTTTCCATTAAACTTCCCCACCTCATCAAAAATGAACTTATGCAAAACCCTTACACATTTACAGTCAAAAAGTCAAACCAGTATGGGAGCAAATATACCACTGCAAAACACTAACAGCACTACTGCATCCTCGGCTTTTACTCTGGTTCACCTGAGTCTGTAAATACACTGTGTCATACACTTCTCCAGTATAATTTAGTATCATACGACAGGCAGTTTAAGGGAGCAAATTCCATCTTTCAGGGGAATTGTAGAAGGCTTATGTAAAGTTACAGTCATTCAACTTAATACTGCCTGTATCCTAGATATGAAACTGTCGCAGATAAAGCCTAGTTCTAAGAAGATTTTAACTCATTTTCCTCAATCAGGTAAGCAAGCTGTGCTTAAAAAAAAAACAAAACAGCTATGACAGACAGCATTCTTAGCAAACTTGGGTAAAGCCTGACAAAGTTGAGCTGTACATATAACAATAACTAAAATGTCAGCTGGCTTGTAGTCAACCACTATTCTCCCTTTAAAACTTCTCCAGGGTTAGCCACAGTTTGGTTTTCTCCTCTTTCTCAGTAGATTATCAGTAATCCTGCAGACAGAAGTTTCACTTGCATAACCTTTATGTCTGTGTTGATATCCCCAAAAGCTCCACGCAGAGTAAAATCTATTTTGCCTATTATGGATGAGAAGGTTTAATCATCAATAGACAATCATTCTCTGCTGAGTCCCTCCACAACACAAAGAACTTCTTACATAATGCAGAAAAACATGTTCCAGAGATCTTGCATAAAACATTGAAACATCAAACACTGGTATGAGAATGTCCACATAATCTTGCTATTAAAAAAAATAAAAAAGGCATTGGAAGAAATGGCATCTTTCCAACAAGTTCTGAAAACTAGCCTACACACAACTCATCACAGAAGTCTGGCAGAAAACAGCACTGCATTATACCTTCCTTAAATTAAGCCGATACTTTCTATGAAACATGAATACAACTCACTGTTTTGAACTTCAGATAATTAAGACATTCACATATGCACATTAAGAAAAGTCCAGCTTTTGTTTTTGAATTATTTACTTCCTCGTAACAAACTTCTAACCACCAGGACATAAGCCTATGGTGTTTGGCGCCAAATTAGAAGTAGTTTACTTTTGAGTTGTGGTATTCATAAGTCTGTTGCTAACACCTCATCTCCTCTCCCTCTTAATATGCAATTGTATGAACCACTCCTAGGCTTTGGCTCCCCAGAGCATTGAACTTGCACTTCTTAATTACTCTCACCTTAAAATTTGAGCCAAAGTCATACTTGGAATAAATTTGTTGTCACAGCAAAAGCTAACTTGAACACCAGATCAAAAACTTGTGAAAGCAGTATCCCAAAAACCTGAACTGGACAAGTTAATTCTCAAAATACTCTCTTCAAAACATCTTACTATTGTCTTTGTGCCCATATAATAATGCTACCAAAACACATATGGGAAGTCTGCTATCTGTTTAGCATGTGATCATTACAATTCTGAAAGCTCGAACAGTTCTCCATTTTCTGTTAAGAAAGGCTACATATATTAAAGACTTACTTTCAGAGAAAGAATATATTTTCATAGCGTAGATAACGTTAAGCTGTCCACAAATAAAAAAAATCATAGATGTGTCCAGTTTATTATTTCACCATTTGGTTTTCTAAGCAGCCAAAGTACACAAGTAAAAACATACATCAGACAGAGAAAACAAAATTACTTTCTTAGGAAAGACAGATTTTTTTTTTTATTTTTTAGCATGTCAAATGTTTCGGCCGTTTATATAACTGACCCAACCATCAAAGGGACTGTATAATCTGTCTGGAAAAAGGCTTCCAAGGCAATCAAGTTTTTTTCCTCTAGATTTTTTTAGGGGAGTAGATCGTTTGCTTGTTCTCAACAGCCATCCCCAGTAATTGGCTAAGTAACAGTCTCTGGGAGAAAATTTGCAATTCCATTTCATATATTACAGTATGCATCATTTTATCAGGAATTCTGTCTGCAATTATAGGCAAGTGACAGCTACTTCTTTCCGTTCTGATCATGCCATCTCTGCATTTAGACCAGTTTTTGTTTCTAAAGCTCGTTATTTAAAGAAAGAGCACACTTATTCCAGAAAAGAAGTTACATGTATTGACTCACCTGTTTTCTCAAGCTCTTCAGCAAAATATGGATCATTGAGATCAACATCAGATGGAATTTCATCTTCACTCAATTCTTTCTCAGCAGTAGCCTGTAAAAAAGCAGAAACATTATTTCAGCCAACATATAAACTACAAATTTCACTGGAATTAAACGTTCCTTCTGTCAGAAACTATGAACGTGAAAACCAAAGTATTGCATGCTGAACCATCATGAAACTAGAACCCACTAGAAACTGCTAGTTAAGAACAAGCAATTTCAAATCTGTATTACAGATTGCAAGCTTTCTTTTATTTACCTAAAAAACGGTAACTTCAATTTTCCAAGGAAATCTATGAGCTTACCCACAGATTGTAATGCAGTAGCTTCACAGCAAGTACATGCCTAGGCTGTAGCTCTGGGTACATAATTGTTACCTGATTGCTCTTAATTCCTACCAAGAACTTATATGCTTACTACATCAAGTAGCGTACTATTCTGTTCTTCACTACTTCACAAGTGCTATTAAAAAAATACTTGCCACATTCGTGAAGTGAAAACTTCCGACCCAGGAAGTCAAAGAATCAAAAACCATGATGGTACTCTGGGAAAGTGTAATTCCATTACTTGCTCTATTCACACGCTCTTTGCCAGACACTGCTTCTGGCAGACAGAATACAGCATGCAAAAAAAAAATACTAACATACATGCATCTGACATGGCATCAAGGCAATGTTGCGTCCTTATGCTCCACAAAAACTCTACCTTGGGGAAAAGCTTGAGTAAGGGGCTTCACTTTATGCTTCAAAAATCGAAAGGGTCAAATTTGGATTTAGAAGAGCAATTTCTGTTACTGGAAGAATTCAGTGATACACCTCGCCCCTTGACCTAATTTATCAGGCCAAACAAGAGAATATTACATTACCAAAAGTTGCTCTACTACCTAACAGTGCAACTTAATTCAGAGCACTCATCTTCTCTAAGACTGAAGAAGTTATTCATGAAATGCCAGTAAAACTGAACTAGAATGGACAAGGTACCTCTAGTTAGAGATTACACTTATAAACATTATTCTGCAACACGAACCACATTCAGAGTAATTTAAGATTATACAGAAGCTAGATTCTGTGAATTGCATGCTTTTTTTCTAGTACACAAGCAAATGTTTCATTTATCTGCCTATTCCTGCACATCTCTGCCACAGGAGTCAGTTACTTCACAATTACCTTCTGCGTGTGGCAAGATGAAGCAACGTCAATTTCCGCATTTTTATAAGACAACTTTGCTATTCATACACAAAAATATTTACTAAGTTTGCTATTGTAGTTTGAAAGTTGAATGATTCTTCATAGCTATTAGTTCTTTGCTGCTACAGCTCTGACAAGAGTCTGTATTATTCTAGGTCTGTAAGGTTCAAAACTACAGCTATCATGCATTCCAACCTTGCACCGAAAGCATACCATAGCAAAAATACCCTTCCTAATGCATCCAGAAGATGCAAAACTTAAAAAACAAGTAAATTACTTTTTTTTTTTGTAAAAACATTATATATGATTACCCTGAACATCCTTTAGCTCTGTAGATCTGACTAGCATTGTTTCCAAAAGAACAAGCACTACGCATCTGAGCCATAAAACAATACTGCACTCCTGCCATAAAACACCCCCCCCCATTTATCTAAAACTAGAACAGCAACTTAAGAAAAGGAAAGAGCAACTCCTTCTGCAACTCAGAGCAGACATAACCTTTCTCTTCTTTTTAAGGTTTCTTTTTTCTTTCTTCTTCTCTAGGTATTTTTGCCATGGAGTTAGGTTATCCTTTCCTTCCAACCTGTTTTTGACCATTTCTTCAGCATTTTCTTTGAGGCCTAGTAAAAAAAAAATAAAAAAATAAAGAAATAGGAAGTTAAAGAAATGGCATCAAATTGAACTTTTTTTTTTTTTTTTTTTTTTTTTAAAATCAACTGCTTTTCTTTTGCAAAGGACAAACCTGGTTTTTCTTCCACAAGTCCATGAGAACAATGTAAGTATCGCTTGGAGCAACATCCCTGTAAATATCATCAGTTTACAGGTTGTGTTTTTACAAATATTTCTCCAGTAATAATTTGTACAGGAGCGAGATGAAGAGGTTGCATATGCCAAGTTTTATTCACAACACCTTTACTGTTACTCAGTAATGTCACCTGTCCAGACAGTAGACTGCATAGTTTACCACTTTAAGGCTGAGAGTAACATAATAATGCAGCACCCTTAAATTTAATGTACCTTACTATTATTAGTTCAGCTTCACTTGAATCCAGTCCAGTCATTCCCACTTTTTGTCCATGGGAAAACAAAGATTGAGTTGACAAAGCTTCTGAAATGTTAAATCACTATAGGGCCATATTACAGCTGGCTTGAACCTGTAGCTGGTGCTCTCTGTTTCCTGTTTCACCCAGAAACATTTGATGATTGTTGCTCTACCAGTATGCCCCACTGACATAATAAAGTTATGTAGCTCCCTTACTAAGACAATGCTGCAGTATCTCTGATGACCGCTGTATTTTTCATCCACCATTGTAAGAGAGCAAAACATTATTTTCCATGATGTTTGAAGTCAAAATAAATCTGCAGCTAGTAAGCATGGAAGAACAGAAATATAGCAAATAATTTCTTGCATTATGTACTAATATCACAACGTGATATGTACTAAGTCATACGAGGCAAGATGTCTTCAAGTAATCTAGTCTTAATTCTGTTGTACCCCTCAGGATAACAGAACAAATATGAAAACCCATATCTTGGGTTCAATTCCAAGTAACAAAGGAGAAGAGGGAAGCATATTCAAGCATTGCAAAGGTTAGGATTTTTCAAATGTTTAAGTCAGTCAGAAAAGCAAGTTCTTTCTCAATTTGGATTACTGTTTCCTACTTTTTATTTTGCCCAAGATACTTCAAATAGAAAATTGCACCTTGTTAAATACAAAAAATAAAAACAAAATCCACAGCATTGTCTCTTGTATGTAAATTCACAGAGAACAAAATGTTTTCTAATCCACAAAAGTAGAAATAAGTAATACCATGAAATCCTGATCAAGTATTATGCATACATTGCACAATATACCTAATAGCTCTTAACTAAGCAGTCTGTTTTCTGTTAACAGATCTAAATTTTATTTCACAAAATTCTTTTTAAAGCTACATAGTACCAGTCTGCTTTAATGACAAAAGCTATCCTAAATTAAGAAATAGTACACCTCTTGTACGACAGGAAAGCTAGATTCAGATTCAATGCTTAGGGTAAATCACAAATGTTTTTTTTAAAAAATAAGCTAACATTGAGAAGAGATTAAGGGACTTAATTTAAAAGATTATAGACTGACTGCTTGAAAGAGATCAGCCTTGAAACAACAGAAGAACATATAAAAGAACGTCCTCTGTTATCGCGGGGTACCATTTCAAGCTGTAATAACTCAAATGATCAATACCAGCTGCCATTGCATCGAGGTTGAGCACCTGAATTTGCACAATTACGTCCTAAACTTTAATTCAGCTCTCTTGTCAATATGCATTGATAAAGCTTCTCATCACATGATCACATTTTACCTTTGCCCAGTCTTAACCCTGTTTGATATACAGGTAATTAACACGCCACTCCTCAATATTTTGCGTCGCTGTACAACATATAGCTAAGATACTGAACATACTAACATATGGCCACATTACCAAAAATAATTGAACTCTACTCTAGAAACAGAATGGAGCTTTCTACAATGTCCATCATTGCAGTATTCAATAGTGCAAAAACGTCACCCTAAAAAAGGAATCCACTAACCACAGTGTCTCCATTTTACAGCTGCCTTTATAATCAGAATAAACACTGACTTTGATGGGCACCCATAAAAAGAAAACCTCGTAATGGAAAGAGATTAAACAACTTGCCTTGCAACACACTAGTGCAGAATTCAGTTGCAAAAAGGCAGAATCCACTTCCATGAAAGGAGGTAGTAGCCCAAGCAATGAAGGATTTGCTCCTACTTGCAAGTCCTTCATTCATTCACTACACACTTTAGAAAAGTCTTCTCTAACAAAAGAGTCTGATATTCTGTAGTTAACATCCTCCTTTTGGACACGGCTGTTAGATCTCGGAACATGTAGGGATCATGTTTCTGCTTTTCCCACCTCCAGGTCTGAGGTGGGTCTTGCTATCTCTTCCCCAGTCCTTGTTCCAATCATCAGGTATGTTGAAGAGCAGCATCCCTTCCCTACCATTGCTGTCCAGCTCCCCAGTTCTAATCTCCCATTTCTCATACTAGCTTTATCGCTCAAATCATTTGTGGACCTCTCCAGGTGTCCTAGACTGTATTTTCTCCCAGCTCCCAGGTTTTTCATTTGACCCTTGTCTGCTCCTCATCAACCCTTCCAGCTCTTCTCAGTAAGAAGGAACTGAAAACAGATGGCATAATGGCAAAATAAACAAATGGGCAGCCTTCATGGACAGCCCTACCTGTCCCTAGAAAAGCAGGCACAGCATTTTTCCAACAAACTGCAAACACTAATTTCTCTTCTTGCACTTGCCTGCTCTCCAAAAATAATTCCAAGGCTAGAAAGCTAGTTACAGCATGTCTGAAACACCAAGTGCGGACAAGGTCTAAAAATGTATTAAACCATGCTTTACAGGAAGAAAAGGAGGAAGAAAGAAACACCACGTAAAACAGCCTTCTAATATGCTAGAAAGAAGCCAGAATAGTAAGTGGCAAGCCCGTGCCACCACAGGAACTGGTTACTAAACCAGCAAACAAATACAAAGCGACAAAAAAGTAAAGGAAAGCATGCTGTACAGGTTCACCAAAATCGTGCCACTAAGAAACCCTCATACAACCAGGGCTGTCATTTAGTTACTTCCAACAATACATGTTTTTGTCTTTGAAGTCTAGGAAAGGGCAGTCATATGCTTCCTAGAAACTGAACTACTATTACTTGGAATTATTTTTCAGTAGGTTCTGGAGAAAAAAAAAAAAGTTACTGGTCAGGTAGCAACCTTGCAGATTCTCTCTAAAGACTGGGTTAAGAAACATATCACATCTCCAGAAAGGGGGTGGGGGGTGGGTAAAAAAAAACAAAAACAAAAAAAAACTCTCAGAGGAGGTTACAAGATTTCTGATTTATTTGCCTAGAACATGGCATCATTTGATCCATCTGGCACAGAAGGACTTGGAGGAAAACACAACCCTTTCTTGTGGTATTTGGCAGTCTCATGAAAGGCCTGAGAGTTTCTCCACAGATTAGAATGGCTTACAAGCTACTGTCCAGACCGCTTCCCGAGAATAAGAGTGTATTTAAGTGGTCAAAAGACTATTGATTGCAGAACTGGAAAGAAATCATCTGCTTTAGGTAGACTTAGTAACTGGCCACAGAACAAGTTAGATTAATTCATATCTGCTCCTCCCCCTTTCTATTTTTAAAGAACTGAATCACTAGTCATATTTAATCCAAGTAAGGGCCATGAAAAGAAGGTGTAAAGGTAATATATATTAGCATACAACTAAATCATACTTAACTAGAGGATTAGAAGTGTGAGACACCATACCACATTACCAGCTTAAGTATTGCTTCTCACACTGCTGAACACTGGAGGGAAGAAGGCTCAGACAGAAATTTTGCTTATCTGACCAGCTGAAAAACTTTAGGCAATTTAACTGCTTGCAATTGTCACAGTTACTAAAAGCTAGAGAGATGCTTCTCAGTAAATCAAAATGAGTAAGTTCATCTTACTTGTAATACCTTGCCTACCTGCCCCCCCCCCCAAAAAAAAAACTAACAGAAGAACAGATACACACACCTTGTTGCAGTTAGATCAAAGGAATGGCCAGCAGAAATATTCTGATGACATTACAATTTGTTTGCCACGAATATCACACACCTTGAGTCGAGATAGTTTTCCTAACACAGAACAACTCCCTTAAAAAAAAAACACAAAAAAAACCTTAGATGCTAAAATGTCAAGTGTGAAGAACCACAGCACTGAGCGCTTGCTTCTTGGTGCTGCATGTGGTAGGACTGCTTATTGTTTCCTCTAGCTGAAGCAGTGATCTATATTGAGACAGATTTTGATTCAATTCTGTCATTTTCTTGCCCCACATAATCTGTAACAACATACAGTTGGGGTTCACTATGCACTTTACAGGGATCTGACTGTCTGCTGGTCTACTTCTGATGAAAACAAATTTCAAAGTTTCCTTTAAGCTCAGCTAAATATTTACATCTCTTTCTTCCCAAAGGAAGAATTTAAGCCCAATAAAAAAGCTGTATGAGAAGCTGTCTGAATATCATCAAGAACAGCGATTGTGGTCTTCTCCCTCTTCACCTTCTACGGAGAGTTTTGGGAGCTGGAGAAGAATGCATAGTAATTGTTGCTCAAATCAGATATGATTAAGAAAACAGATGGATGCTTAAATATAACATTGATTTTGTGCCTAAAAGAAACAGACCAAAGAAAGTTGGAACTACATCTAATTTGTTTTTGCTGGCACTGTGGTTTATTAAAACTATTATGATTCAAGAATAACTGAATCATTCACAAAGTATGCTTTCTATAACCATGTGTAAATATTTGTGCCAAAACTCAAATTTTTAAATTAATTCAGATCTGACTTTCAATTGAAAAAAAAAGTCCTAGATTTAACTGTTGTAGTTCTCTCTGTATTAAATATTTGGGCAGGAGAATGACTTTGCAGTAAGTCCATCGGACTGAGGCAGAGTTTGATAATAGAAGCATTTCAAGACAAAAGTTGGCTCTAAAAGACTTCAGGAGTCTTAAGAGATGATAGCAAACTATTTTTAAATTCCCAGAATATTCCAAATGGAACATAATTAATTGAGAATTTAAATATGCACATTTGTTCAAGGAAAGGGTAGTAACTAACATACTTCTCTCCCTTAAGAAACCATAGCCTCAACTGCGCATATTTGCCAGAGCTACAAACTACTGTTCAGCATGCAGCAACTACATTTCACTCTCAGAACTGCCCCCCTTTAGGTGTGCAGGACCTTCTCTCCAAATGCTGAAGCCTACAAAGGCTACACGTTGCCGCTTATTAGAGCTGTAAACGAAGTTAAGACACTCTTCTTTGCTTTTAACACTTATTTCAGAAAGAAGCCATCCACTTGATGAAAAATAAAAGGGAGTAGGACACAAATAGGATTTTAAAAGCAGACTGACAGACTCAAGAGTTGGTAGGCAAGGGAGCTGAGTAACAATATCACAAACTGAATTCAGGTTTCCAAAGCCTGAATGCTCTTGTACTATGAAATAAAGAAATAAACTACTAATCTCCACGAGGTCAGTCAATACCATTACTATTAGCCCTTAGAATACAGCCAGCACCATTAGTTTTACCCATACTTTTTGGGGATTAACTACAAAAAGGCAAGTGAATGCTTCCACGATATCCAGAACCTCTCATCTTGGAAAATACTCTAGAAAGAGTAAGAAATCAAGAAAAAGCTAACACATGCTGTAAAATCAAAGTTGCAAAACCGTCATCAAACACTATGAATTACTAATGTAAGCTTCATTGTGCATACACACGTGCTTAACCCATCATGATACAAACCCATCTGTAGCAGCACCCAGACATTCTACTGACTCTAGACAAGGCCGTATTTACCAGGGTGCATCTTTGCTGTTGGGTTGGTTTGATTTTACAAAGCATGTGGCCTAACAGAATGGCAGGAAGGATGAGGAATGTTGAGTGTTACCACCACTCCTTTCCATCCCTTCTTCTAGGGAGAGGAGAGTATAGGAGTCCTAGGAGCTCCACAAGGCGCAGTAATGAAGGAGTTGGACTACATGAGATGCAGAACAAAATCTATTTTCTGAAGTCCAGTTCACTAAAAAGGAAACAAGGGAGCCACTCTACTGGGGAATTTGATTCCATCTGTACTATCGTTCTTAAACATCAATATACATTTTCTTGTAACATGCAAGGTACAGTTTATGAAGTTATGCCCTTCAGTGAAGTTGTTGCTCTTCCTGTGCCACTAAGTTTCCTTCAGTCTATTTTTATTTCCTACAATGGATGCTTTGCTCTAGATCCCTAACTTTGTCACCATCTTAGGTTGCTTAAAAAATAAAATAAGAAATTTAAGTTCACCTGTGTATGAAAACTCAGCTGCCTTGAATGCTCAGTGATACAGTCAAAGATACTAACCAAGCAACTTCAGAAATGCAAATACTGACACACTGTGGACAGCTGAAGTAAAACATCCATACAGCCGTGTCAGCAAGGACTTGTCCCATAAAGCATGTTAAATCTTTCTCTAAAGAGTTCTGGGAGAACACTGGCCAGAAATTATTGGAATTACATAAGCACAACTGAAGCTCACAACTATTCTAATGCCAGTGCTTACTTACAAATACAGGCCTTATCAAGAACTAGGCCTGACATGTTCAATTGATGTCCATGAGCACACACCACAACAGGATGTTAGAAGGGAACATACATACTCAACACAAGTTACCCACCTGATCTGAAAGTAACAATAGCACAGATACGCACTTCAAGATGGAATTAACACATCAGTTGGGACAGGGATGAGTTCTAGCACAGCTCTGGTCTCATATGTACAGTAACAGATGAGATTGTGTCCTTGTATAGACTGCAGCCCTACATGTACTGCACCAATACAAGAACTGCTGCCCCTAGAAGTGACATGTTACACTTGCGTAGTCTTTGGACCATGTAATTCAACCCTCTGAGCCTTCACCAAATGCTGGACTCTTTAACTCAGCAGTATAGATTCACTTCCTTTTTTTTCTCCAGAGCAGCTCTGCCATTTTAGCAAATGAAATTAACTTGCAAATAAATCTATCCAGTTCCAGGGCTGGTACATGGTGTCAGAATGAGCTCGGGCCCAGGATGTAGGAGGAAAGGCTACAGAGAAAACTGTCTCTTTTTTGGATGTAGTGTCATGTTCAAGTGGCTCATTACTTCTCACGGAAGGAGCACACACATAAACAAAATCTAAGTCAGTCTCAATGTGTTTTCATTCCAAAGGAAAAGAACAGACAATAGTTTTCATACCTCAAAAAGAGGTCTGCTGGGATGCTATATGGTAAAGTTAGCTATACATCACTAAGTAACCCCAAGCTTGCTTTCCTGGTAGCTTTCCCTCCCACAGAGCTGTCTCACTGGAAGATCAGACTTCTCCCTTTTCTGTTCCCCCAAACCTTTCACATTACGCGAGCAAGATTTTAAAACCACTCTCCTCCAATTTCACGCTACGTTTCCAAATCATACCGTGTTTCATTTTTAGAAGCGTAGGTATGTTTTATGACTCTATGGCAAACATGCATTCCATTCAAGTAAAATCTATAAAGCGATGAATGAAAAAGCAAGCACAAGAAAGACCAGCAAGTCAATATGCTACACAGAGGATCTTACAGCTGAGAAACCGAGTTCAGTCATTATTTCTTCCATTTCCTCCATTGTATTCCATCTGGATTTCAATTTAAGGGAAAAAGGTCAGTTTCTACTACTATAAATCTTACACCTTACATTGTATCCCCATTAAACAGGCCAATACTGCACACTGCCCAAGTCAGTAAAACAAAAAAGTTAAAGCTTACCTGGAACCCACTTAACTTCCATTTCTATATCCTTTTCCTCTTGCTTTTTCTCTTTTTCTTGGATACTTTGCAGAAGTTCTCTGTACTTGGCAATTTGTTCCTCATCATCTTTTTGGCTTTTCCTGGGTTTGTCATCTTCCATTTCATGAGCTACATCATCACCTAGAAAGACAAAAGAAAAGCTATGAAAGACAACCTCAAAGTGATCCATTTATGTTCAAGGAACACACCTAAGGAACATTAAATCATTTATAACAAAATAAAGTATTTTCATATATTATTCCCAGAAAAAGTAACCAGTTCTAGAACTCCCTACTTCACAAAAGGAATAGAAATACCTGAAAAAGGCAAAGAATATTTGTCCAACAAAGGAAACCACTGATAGAACACAGCATTCTTTACCATGTTTTACAACTCTTGGAGTCCCTAATGTCCCTGGCAACACAGTAATAAAATCTAAAAACCCTAAACCTAAGAAGAAGTTGCATAAAGCATCTCGAAATTTTAACAAATTACTCAACCCTTTATCTTCAGTGACATGTTGAATTAATAAATAAAGCAAGATGGAAGCAGTTCCGGCTATTTTTGCTTGTTTTTGGTAAGGAAAACACAATTACAATGTGACCTGCAATAAGCATTTCAAAGAGAACAGGCTTTTTAAGCTTTAAAGATGCTGCAGCTCCTTAATGGTAGAAATCTAGCTTTGGGGCTCCTTTTCTTTCTTTTTCTGATACTGTTGTTCTTTTATATCCCATAACCTTGAGATGCTTGTTGTTGGCTGTGATTGGAAATTTTGATTATTCAATTAACTGCAGTTGCTTTTCCATTTTCCTCATCAGTAGCAGAAAACTCCTAAGACAAAAGCATCTGCTCATGCAGCAAGCAAAAATGCATTCAGCTCTTAGAAGTGAGAAAAAAGTAAGTGACTGTCATTTTTTTTTTTTTTTTTTTTTTTTCCTGATGTCATAAGAAAGTATAAGCAAAGCTATTCTGGATGGGAATTGAAGAGATCCTTTGGCTAAGAAAGGCTCCCTTGAAACTGGGTAACGAAGGGGTGATTCATTTGTATTATGACCAGTTTTTGCTAATTTTGCCAGGGGAAATTTAAGTGGTGACGCATTGTCACACTTTCCAGTTTTGATAACAGATGAATTTATTTTGTCAAAACAAATGTTAACATTGCCTTCAAAAAACTCTGAAGAGCTTTTTCATTCTATAAGCAAATAAAGAACATTTGACAACAGCTGCAAGAAAGGAAAGGAAAATTAACTGAGTATGTTCTCAAAGTTTGTTCAGAGTTCAAGTAACCTTGCTGCTAGCTTTCAAGCATCGCACTGCGTTGCACAACATGAGGAACCACTTTCTCATGGATATTAAGGCAGTAATGCTTTCTGCCAATAGCTTTTTTTCCAAAGGCTTTTTGAATAAAAAACACAGCCAAAACAAAAAGGTCTGGTGCATTAACAGTTACATTGTAAGAGAAATACAATCAAGAGAAAAAATAACTCAGCCTGTGAAGGAAAAGAATGTAAAAGCAGATGAAATTGGAAATATAAAATACAAGTCGGACTGGGCTCCTGTCTAGCCACTTCTGAGCAGGGACATCCTGGCCTGCACAAGCACACACAGAGACATCCTTTAAGACACTGGACAACTCCAAGAGGTTACATGAATTTTTCAGAAGGAAAGCCAAGTTGACCTTAGTTCTGGGGTTTCCTAGAACTTAATCCATCTTATTTTTTTTGATAACAAATACACACACAAAACACACTCCTACAAATATGCCTTAGAAAAATCTCCAACCAGCAAGTTATACCAAGCTTCTGATTGTTTCTTTCTATGAAACAATCAGGTTGTGGTGCTTCTATTTTATCCCATGAAATTCCACCGGGGCTTGGCTAAATCATTAACTGGTAACTCCTCTGGCTTATTTCCTTAGGAATCAAACTAACCCAGCAGAAATATTTTAAGAAGTCAGATCCTCCTTACCATTGAGGGAGCAGTAATGCCTCAGAGTGGCCAAAGCATCTATAGGGTAATAAGGGAGAGAAGCCAACCCAAATAACATTGTGTTCGATGCATTTTATAAATACCCATTGAATTCAGCAACAATCTTAAATAGCTGCATGTTCTATCATCTTCCACTTATTAACCTTCTGTAGCAGTCCTAACAACCATAAAAATGAGCAGTATTCACATGTAAGACAACATACATACTGTCACAAGAGAGCAAAATATTTATTAAGTGTTCCGATTTTATTTACCATTAATCACTGAAAATTAGATCAGCAGCAAAATTAAAAAGGTGAATCTCCACCTAGCAAATCCTCCTTGAGGATTACATTCTCTTTCCCTGCACGTATGCATCTCCAGCGTTGGTGCTGCAGCACAAAATAGTCTCCTGTCGTACAGGGCTTCTAACACAAGGCTCTACAACGGCAGCAGAACTCCCTGCTCAGAGTGCTACCGTGAAGAGCAGGGCTCTATACAGAATTCCCTGCACATAACACCTCCATCAAGAAAAACTACTCAAAACCACACCAGTTAAAGTGTTCTGCCATATAGTCTCTTCACATACGCTGTGGGACAGAGCAAAGCAGAACAGCAAATATCTTTTTATTGTGAAGATTAAAAGAAAGCACAAAATGTTAGGCATCAACACCATGCTGCTTAATTGGAAGCATCGTTTAAAATGCCACAAACTCAGCCACTGGTGCTGTCAGTCCAAATAGCAGTTACAGGCTTGAATTTGATGCACACCACGAAGTTTTACTAACCACAGCAAATGCAGGCAAGCAACAGAGAGTTCAGAAGCAATGTACAGGAGATGCTTTGTGCCCACAAACTACTATATACCAGGTCCATGAAGTTGAAATACAAGACCTTACAAAACTTGTATAACAACATTCCTAACAGACATATTTATTTTAAAAGATATAATAAAAACGAAACGGATCAGGGCAACAAAAGCTGTTTTTAAATAAAGCATACAAATAAATAAGTGAGATGGCCAGAACATTTTTTCCATCTTACCACACTCCTACCTTTCCATTCAAACAGCTATTTTTCCCTTTTATGCATAGTACCACATAATTCTGCTGGACGAAATCCTGCTTTGTATCTTATAACTCAACAGATAAAATGTCAGGAACACGTTACGGACATGGCAACACAATTCCTCTATTAACAACTTATTTCTCAAAACCATCATTAGGAACTACACAATTTGAGGTCTAAAATGTGCTGGTGTGATAACATCACTCTAGGTCAATCTCTCTCCCCTCCCAGAAACAAAAGTTTACTTAAAATGTCTTCAGTGTTCACTCTGTAACAGACGCTGTTCTTTTAACACAGTGAAAGCCCTCAAAACCTGAACTAAGAAAAGTGAAATACTTTTATCTGCAGCTACTGTTCCTATCAATGCATTTTACTAAGCATTACTAGAGAAAATTAAGGTCACGGAGGTGCAGCTTATAAACATATTTTTATGTAATATGAGAAACAAATGGACATTTATCCTGCCAAGATATTGCCAAGTCAAGTCTGCTGCCAGCAAGTTTCCCAACTCCATAACTAGAAAAATATGTCATGCTCTTTTGCATGCTTCAAACACATCTGATTACAGCAACCTACTTTAATGCTGGATAAACCCATTTTAACGTCTGTTTGAAAGACTTGATTAAGGCTTAATGACATGTTCTTTTCCTTGTAATTTAGGCTATATATATGATCAATTAAGAGACTGATTTTTAGAGTGAAAACAAGTAAAGTAATTGAGGAATTTGCACCATACACAGAAGACTTGAAAAGTTACATGGCATCCTCTTCCTATTTTTAAGCAGCAACAAGAATCCAAAAGCAATTAAAATTTGCTGCCACTACAGTCTTTCGTAAGGTTCCCTTAAACACATTCTGCAGCTTACCTTCCCCCTCACATTGTAAGATTTCAGAGTACCAGAAGTCTCATACCATAGTTTTCTCTCCTGTCATTCACACTCCGGTTACCCAAGAAGAGCTACTGCTGCACTTAAGGACCTTTGTACCATCTACATCTTCCCCAGGGCCCTCCAAGGTCTGGAATGCATTCCATGTCCTGTCTAGGGTATCCCAGCAAGCCCAGCCTCAGGACACCTTCTTCAGTATGTCTTTCCCCTGCAGAGACTTCAGTACATATACAGAGGGCCATGAAGATGGCAAATCACTACATATATAATACTATACTATACACTATTATGTACTAAATACCATACATAGAATTTTCCAGTTGAAATACTAAGTTACCCTGAAAAATAAAGAGAGGGGTAGAAGAAAAAAAGGAAGAAAATGATTTTGTACTTACAAGGCCCAAGCTACTAATCATAAAACAGCCACTTAGGAGCTAAATCATTAGGGAAACTCTTGATCCCCCACCATTTGATTTTTTTTTTTAAATGATTCTTAAGTCAGTGTTACTCAAACTCTACAGAAAGAAAGCTTATTTTTATTCAGAACTGAATGAACCTGATAGCTACCACAGTCTCTAGAAAAGTCAGTCAGAGGTCTCTTTAACAGAATTATCAATAATCAGCAAAAAAGAGCTATGATTTAGATGAATTACTATGTTTCTACTTGAAACGACTCCATTTATAACCATTATATTTGGCTTAATTAAACATTACTTACACTAGGTAAAGAGATTTTGCATGACAAATGAGAAACAGGAAGCTCTTTGAAAGCAAAATTTAAATAACGAAAGTCAAACTGTCTCACTTATCAATGCTCTAAGTAATCTGTAACTCCTAAATCAGCTAATATACTTCACAAATTCTATTGCAGAAGTGCTTCCTTTGTCTTTGAAAAAGGAATTTGGCCATTTTGAGGTCATAATGGTGATGTTATTTATCTGGAGAGTCAGAATCAAGTCTGTATAATGAATCTCAGCTGTGGCTTTAAGATAAATTTTAGAAATTTGAACATCTGTTTTCTTACGGATAGAAAACACTGGACAAGTTTGTTTTTGCAGTCAGTATTTAACTCAAAAACAAAAACAAAACAGAAAAACAAAGAACAAGAAGAAATAAAGGGACAGGAAAATGGAATGTCAAGTCCCAGTAATCTGAGGAACTCTACAGCTGCCATGTTAGCAGGCCTAACTCAAAGATTTACAGAATTTTTCAAGAAGTTTTTCATTATCTCCCAGCATTCTATCATCAATCCATTTATCTCCTAATTGAAATGAGTGAATCAAAGATACAAATGTGCTCACCACCCAGGTCCCTTTACCTTTAGGTCACATATACAGAACAGTAAGTATACACTATTTTCAGAGATGTTTAGCTCCGGAGCAAAGATAGGTTATTTTCAGAGTAGAACTTGACCATACCTCCTCTATAAAGAGTATAAGGAGTACAGAGTATAACGAGTCCCTGTAAAAGGAGACATTCAAAGCATTTTCTGATTATATGGAATTTATACAGTATTTTGAACACAAGTTAATTAAATGTAGCTACTGACTTTGTGAACAACATTTATGTAGGTACCTTGCTGCTGTTCTTCCTCTTCTTCACTAGATGAAGCCAAATAAGCTTGAAAATCCATGTCAAGGAGCTCCTCTTTTTTAAAAGTTCTGTTAAGTGACGTTACTCGTTCGTGATCCGTTTCATCCCATGTTATATCTACCTTAAATATAAGAAAGCCACTTCTAGAAGCTGAAGCACTAAAATTAAACATGTCAAGGCAGGTTGCTTTTTTTTTTTTTTAAAAGGAAAAAAATGATAGCTTCTACTTACAATATGTAAACCCATTGCTAACGTTACTACAGAACAATTACCTATAATAGTAATTTATTATAACAGATTTAATTATAACTTCTTCAAAATTCTTCAGCAACAAAAGTTTCAAGGAGCTTTAACTACATGGAAGAATGAAGAAGTCTCCTATTGCATTCAAGGGTTCTGTGACATCAGGTCACACCACCCAAAATCTCTGTAAGCCAAGTTTCCTTTGTGGCAGCAGATACTGGTATTGAAGCAGCAGCCTCCAACTTCTCTCCTCTCTTCCTCCAGCACGAACTCATTCCTGGAATCAGGCATGGTTTGCAATAGGGACAATAAAGTGTTTGCGCAACTACACCCTCAACTAAGAAGATGAAACACATGACTGAAAAATGATCCTGAAGAAATTGCTTAGTTCTCAACTAATCACTTCTCCAATACGGTTCATTTCATGGCCAGATGAACATTTTGGCTGTCACATAAGACAGAGTAGAAATGGATTGCTACAAGGAAGGGAAGCAACTGTTTAAGCCTGCCACCACCAACAAAAAGCCTCTTGAACTATACCCAAACATCCATTTTCACCAAATTAGAAGATTTAACTTTGTTACCCACAATTAAGTCCATGCACAACTTGTAAGAGGGGTATTACGAGGTCAAAATGTAGTATTTAATTTCTAACAGAAAAGCCAAACCTCTCATACAACTAAATTCAAGCTTATATATTGGGTCACAACTCGCAGCTCTGTAGCATGCCTGCATCTTGTACCATGTTGGATGTCTCTATTTTGAAATGCTTAAGACAAGCAGGAAGCTTTTGCCTACCACTTACATATATTTTAAAATCTGACAATAAAACTAAACAAATTAGAAAGCATTATGAAAGCATTGTAAAGATACCTTTGATGTTCCCATCGCAGCAGATGTGAAGTACTTTGGCTTATATCCAGATACATTTACTTCTGAGGCTACATCTTTTGGCTTATCATCAAATGTAACATTATCTGGAATAAATCTTAAAGGCAGATAAAGCATGTTATATTATTCAAATAAGCTGGGAAATTTCATAGTACAAGCACTCTAAGCTTTTCACAAATATGGTATGTCAGCACAAAAGAATTTGCTAAAATATAGTCAGTAAGCCTGAGAAGGAAACCAAAGCAATACACAAGTGCCACACACATATATTAACTGTCTGACTTTTGCACAGCTATTCCACAGATTTTCAGTCTTTAACACCACCGTGCTGGGGAAGTAAACTAGACAACTTGCAGTTTGGTAGTAGGCAGTCAGGGTGGTGTTTTGTTTGTTGGTTTTGGGGGTGATATTTAGTTTTCAAGGAATTATGTTTTAAGAATTTGCTTTAGAGGAAACTTAGTAATATTAAAAATTAAGATGAAAAAAGTAAAATAAAATTTTAAACCAGTTGACTTCAAAAAAAAAAAATCAAAACATTTTAAGGAAGCCTGGTACATCATTAACATTACAATTAGTAGGAGAAAATTTTAGAGACAACTCTTGTATCCACCGGAAGTTAGATTAAATAAACACCTTTGTGCATTACATGTGAAATTATTACAGAATCACAGACTTTCTAGGTTGGAAGAGACCTCAAGATCATCAAGTCCAACCTCTGACCTAACACTAACAGTCCCCACTAAACCATATCCCTAAGCTCTACATCTAAACGTCTTTTAAAGACCTCCAGGGATGGTGACTCCACCACTTCCCTGGGCAGCCCATTCCAATGTCTAACAACCCTTTCGGTAAAGAAGTTCTTCCTAACATCCAACCTAAACCTCCCCTGGCGCAACTTTAGCCCATTCCCCCTCGTCCTGTCACCAGGCACGTGGGAGAACAGACCAACCCCCACCTCGCTACAGCCTCCCTTCAGGTACCTGTAGAGAGCGATAAGGTCACCCCTGAGCCTCCTCTTCTCCAGGCTGAACAAGCCCAGCTCCCTCAGCCGCTCCTCCTAAGACTTGTTCTCCAGGCCCCTCACCAGCTTCGTAGCCCTTCTCTGGACTCGCTCAAGCACCTCCATGTCCTTCTTGTAGCGAGGGGCCCAAAACTGAACACAGTACTCGAGGTGCGGCCTCACCAGAGCCGAGTACAGGGGGACGATCACCTCCCTGGCCCTGCTGGCCACACTGTTTCTTATACAGGCCAGGATGCTGTTGGCCTTCTTGGCCACCT
Organism: Oxyura jamaicensis; assembly: GCF_011077185.1. Classification (NCBI taxonomy): domain Eukaryota; kingdom Metazoa; phylum Chordata; class Aves; order Anseriformes; family Anatidae; genus Oxyura; species Oxyura jamaicensis. The sequence goes on from NC_048895.1 coordinate 7,419,375, forward strand.
GAGCACACTGCTGGCTCATATTCAGCCGACTATCAACCATCACTCCCAGGTCCTTCTCTGCCTGGCAGCTCTCCAACCACTCATCTCCCAGCCTGTAGCTCTGCTTGGGATTATTACGCCCCAGGTGCAGGACCCGGCACTTGGCCTTGTTGAACTTCATGCAGTTGACCTCAGCCCATCGGTGCAGCCTCTCCAGATCCTCCTGCAGAGCCTTCCTACCCTCGAGCAGATCGACACACGCACCTAACTTGGTGTCGTCTGCAAACTTACTGAGGGTGCACTCAATGCCCTCATCCAGATCATCAATGAAGATATTGAAGAGGACCGGCCCCAGCACCGAGCCCTGGGGAACGCCACTAGTGACCGGCCTCCAACTGGATTTGACTCCATTTACCACGACTCTTTGGGCCCGGCTATCCAGCCAGTTTCTAACCCAACGAAGCGTGCGCCAGTCCAAGCCAAGAGCAGCCAGTTTCTTGAGGAGAATGCTGTGGGAAACGGTGTCAAAAGCCTTGCTGAAGTCAAGGTAGACCACATCCACAGCCTTTCCCTCATCCACCCAGCGCGTCACTTGGTCATAGAAGGAGATCAGGTTCGTCAAGCAGGACCTGCCCTTCATAAAACCCATGCTGACTGGGCCTGATCGCCTGCTTGCCCTTCAAGTGCTGCGTGATGACTCTCGAGATAATCTGCTCCATGAGCTTCCCTGGCACTGAGGTCAAACTGACAGGCCTGTAGTTTCCCGGGTCAGTCCTCCGGCCCTTCTTGTAGATGGGCGTCACATTCGCTAGCCGCCAGTCAGCTGGGACCTCCCCCGATAGCCAGGACTGTTGATAAATGATGGTAAGCAGCTTGGCCAGTACCTCTGCCAGTTCTCTCAGTACCCTTGGGTGGATCCCATCCGGCCTCATCGACTTGTGCACATCCAAGTGCCGTAGCAGGTCACCAACCAGTTCTTCGTGGATAGTGAGGGCCACATCTCTCTCCCCATCCCCTTCCACCAGTTCAGGGTACTGGGTATCCAGAGAACAACCGGTATTGCCGTTAAAGACTGAGGCAAAGAAGACATTAAGCACCTCCACCTTTTCCTCATCTCTTGTAACTAGGTTTCCCCCTGCATCCAGTAAAGGATGGAGATTCTCCTTAGTCCTCCTTTTTGTGTTGATGTATTTATAAAAACATTTTTTGTTATCTTTAACGGCAGTAGCCAGATTGAGCTCCAGATGAGCTTTGGCTTTTCTAATTTTGTCCCTGCACAGCCTCACGATATCCTTATAGTCCTCCCTAGTGGCCTGCCCACTTTTCCAAAGATTATAAACCCTCTTTTTTCTTCTAAGCTCGAGCCACAGTTCTCTGTTCAGCCAGGCTGGTCTTCTTCCCCGCCAGCTCGTCTTTGGGCACGTGGGGACGGACCGTTCCTGCGCCATTAAGATTTCCCTCTTGAAGAGCGCCCAGCCTTCCTGGACTCCTCTGCCCTTCAGAACCGCCTCCCAAGGGACTCTACCAACCAGTGTCCTCAGCAGCACAAAGTCAGCCCTCTGAAAGTCCAATACAGTGGTTTTACTGGTCCCCTTCCTGGCCTTGCCAAGAATAGAGAACTCCACCATTTCATGGTCACTCTGCCCAAGACAGCTCCTGACAATCACATCCTCCACCAGTCCTTCTCTGTGAAGAGAAGGTCTAGCAGGGCGCCACCCCTGGTAGGCTCACTAACCAGCTGTGTCAGGAAGCTATCTTCCACGCTCTCCAGAAACCTCCTAGACTGCTTCCTCTGGGCTGTGTTGTGCTTCCAGGATATGTCAGGGAAGTTGAAGTCCCCCACGAGAACCAACGCTGATGATTTCGCAACTTCTGCCAGCTGCCTGTAGAACTCCTCATCCGTCTCCTCGTCCTGGTTCGGCGGTCTGTAACAGACCCCGACCAGGACGCTAGCCTTGTTGGCCCCGCCAATCCTAACCCAAAGGGACTCGACTTTGTCATGCCCAGCCTCGAGTTCTACAACATCGAAACACTCTCTAATATAGAGAGCCACTCCACCACCCCTTCTGTGCTGCCTGTCCCTTCTGAAGAGTTTATAGCCAGTCATTGCAGTACTCCAGTCATGAGAGTGGTCCCACCACGTCTCCGTGATGGCAACCAAGTCGTAGCCTGCCTGCTGCACAATGGCTTCCAGCTCCTCCTGTTTGTTACCCATGCTGCGTGCATTGGTGTAGATGCACTTCAGCTGGGCCATTGCCTTATCCCCCGGCCTTGCTACTGTTCCCCCTGGCACAGCTCCAACAATCCTTGCTTCAGCCCCATCCCCCTTCTTACCTAGTTTAAAGCCCTCTCAATGAGCCCTGCCAGCTCCTGGCCCAGGATCCGTTTTCCCCTAAAAGATAGGGACCCATCTGTGGCCATCAGGCCGGGTGTCGAGTAAAGTGCCCCATGGTCGAAAAACCCAAGATTTCTGTCTTGGCACCAGCCCCTGAGCCATGTGTTTAACAGGTGGGCTTTTCGTGTCCTCTCTGTACCCCTCCCTGCCACTGTAGGGATGGACGTATACACTACCTGCACTCCCGCTCCATCCACTAACCGTCCCAGTCCCCTAAAGTGTCGTTTAATAGCCCTCAGGCTTCTCTCTTCAATGTCATCACTACGTGCCTGGACTATCAAAAGATGGTAATAGTCAGAGGGGCAAACCAGGTTGGGAAGCTTCCTGGCAACGTCCCTGACCCTGGCCCCAGGGAGGCAGCAGACTTCCCTACGGGTAGGGTCAGGCCGACAAATAGGGCCCTCTGTTCCCCTGAGGAGAGAGTCTCCCACAACAATCACCCTTCTGTCTTTCTTGGTGGAGGCAGTCCTGAGGCGTGGAGTCGACCTCCTCGCCCTAGGCATCCTCCTGGGTACACTTGCTACCTCTTCCTCACCCACCGGTCTCTCAATCTCCAGGGCCTCAAACCTGTTGCGTAAGGGCACCTGGGAAGGTGGGGCCGGAAGGGGAGGGCATCGCCTGCAATGTCGAGCAGGGACCTGTCTCCATTCCTCCTCAACTCCCAGATCCCCTCCCTCTGCCTGACGGCCACAGGGCAGGGGCTCCACCCCCATCTGGGGTGTCTCACCCCCGGTACCTCTCCTTGAGGGCCTGCAGGGAGTCACTCCACCAGTCTATCTCCTGCTCACACTCCCTGATATCTCTCAACCTCTCCACCTCCTCCTTGAGCTCCGCCACCATGCGGACCAGGTCATCCACCTGCTCACACCTCACACACACAGTTTCTCCGCCTCCCGCCGATGGCAGCAACAGGCTCAGACACTCCCTGCATCCGGTGGCCTGAACCGCTGCACTTTTTAACGGGTAGTCGGTCTGGGTGCGTACCGACTTCCTGGAGAGCCCACCGTGCCTGGTGGAGACCATTATCGCCTCGCTAAGGCTGTCGTTGAGGAGGTGTTACGTATGGGCGGGGGAGAGCGCTCCGCCCTGCCTGCTCGCCCTGCCTCGCCGCGCCCTGTTTGCCCGTCCTGGTCGCTCGCGCTCCCTAGGGGCAGCTTTTGAGCGGCTGGGGGAGGGGGCGCTGCTGGCTCCGCCTATGCCTCGTCAGCCTCCCTCACGAGGGCTGCCGGGTCCTGGCGGCTCTCTCGAGTAGGCTCGATGCCGGAAAAATTAGCCCTGCCTGGCCCGATCCCCCGCTCTGCTGCAGAACGCGTCTGCCCTGGAGCCGATCGCCTCGGCAAATGCATAAATTGAGTTATTTATTTTTAATCACTACAAATGTAATATGATGAATACTATTCAACACTAAAAATATAATAAAGTGGAAGATTAGGAAAAGCCTTGGGGAATTTCAAACAGCTGTCTGCTGTAAAACATTATCTTTCTGTGTTTAGAAGCAAGAAGAGTTGTGTGTTCATTTGGCAGAGATGATATTCTCCAGAATGATTCCAAGGAAAATGAATTAAGCTCCTCTAAACAATGATTCAAAACAAAAAAGTTATCTTTCACCAATTTCCAAGAGTGCCCAATAATATGGGTTCCAGTAGACAAAGCCAGCTTCTGTCCAAACTTAACATGATTTAGTAACCTCACTTCTGCTCAGACCAGAAGACTTTTTGGTAACAGAAGGAAATAGTAACAATAAAACACCACTAGAACTTAAAATTCTTTTTCCCAAACGTGACTTTTAAAATATTAGAGCTTCCAGCTTATTCACAGGAACCAGCATAGTAATCTATTGCAGCTTCAGGACAACATTCTTGCCCTGTGGTAAGCAACCCTGAAAAAGCACGAGAGCAGCAGTATGTTGTCCTGTTTTCTCAACAACTTGAATTTTACCATAAGGTTGAAGAGTCAAACAGAACATTTTACCTGAGAATAATCTCTCTATTCAGAGCTCCTTTCAAACTTGCAATTTTCCGGTAAAAAAATGAAACTTTCCAGCTCAAGGGAAAACAAACAAACAGAAAAACTCCGCACCTTAACAATGCATTGATTGCCTAATTAAAAAAAATAAATCTCATTTTGGTTACAATGACAATAGTGTTTAGTTCAAATTATGTAAAACTGGTTAAAATTTAGTGGCCCCCTCCCCACCCAGGATACCTACATAAGACAGTCAGCACTGAATTTACCTCAGGTCAATAAAAGAGCAGCTACTTTCAAATTCCAACCCATCGCATTCCTCGTAAATCTTATTGGCTGTTTCTGGAGAGTCACATTCTACAACTGCATAGAAGTACTTCAGCCGTTTAAACTGATACTCCCTTAATTTTTCCCTGTAAAGCCTGCAAAAGTAGAAAACAACACAATCAACTTAAAAGCATACACCATTCAAACACTCTCCTCATCTTTTACTAAGACTAGGTGTTAAACAGCGTGAAGTTTTAAAAATACCTACTCAGCTTTACTCAAAAAACTAATTCATAGTTTGATTAAAGGAGGTGCTGTTTCACTTGGTGTTTTTACAATGGTATTTTCCACAAGATGAGCTAACATGCTAGGACTGGAGTCACGAAATTCCCAACTTTTAAATTACTAGCAGCGTTCAAATCACTTGAAGACACTATGCAACAGCAACTCTATCCAGTTCTGCCTCCTACAGGCATCACGAAGTTAGCGTCTCTGCACAGGGCACACAGGGTAGCATCTTTGCATGCCCCTATGCATGCCACGAGAAGTACCATTTAATCTTTCCTGTCCAGGTGTCTGTACTTATTTAGCTGAGCGGGCACCTGAAAACCTGGCTCCCTGCGAGGCTGATAAAAAACATTTTCATATAGAAGTACCGTTGCATGTTAACAACATTAACCAAAACTGCAAGACTGTAAGAGGACAGGATTTCAGATCCTCGTGCTGGAGACACAATGTAGGAGTAATGAATAAGATAGCAATACAGTTGAAAAAGGGAATCAGGACACCAACTTCAGTAGCACAGGTGGTGCCGTCATCACAGAAGCCGAAGCAAAAGTTAAAAAAAAGCAGAAAAGAGGTTGACATGTAGATGAATTGGTGGAAAAATGGAGGAGACAGATCACAGGGCTGAGGTCCTGGCCTGTGACTACAAAGGGTATGTGCAGAGGTATCAGAGGTGTCTGAGATACCAAGATTTCCATTCGTTATATATGAGTGTCTGAAGCCCACTGAGCAGTAAACCCAGTACTTCAGGGTGCACCTTGAAGCGCGGAGTGAAGCTGACTTCAGCACACACTTTAAGTTCATTATACAATTCCCTGATGCACCAGAGACTTGCTGCAAATAATTTTACACCTGGTTTAGAAGCATCCTGATTTTCCGAATATAGGACAGTCTGGTGGGATGTATTATACAAAAGGGGCTCCGCTCAGGTTGCCAAACATCTGGAAATTCTGGAAAAATATTAAACCAAAACCTCTCCAGTTCCATACAGATAAGACTTTCAAGCAGAACAAGAGAGGAGGGAAACAAAACAAAAAGAGACATGCCTGAAGAAGCCTGGACAACGGTAGGCCTGATGAGCTCAGCCTAGTAAGCCAGGGCCGCTGCAGGAGGCATTCAGGAAGTCTCAACCTGGGAATTCTTGGGCTAAGTTACGGTCCCTGTTGGTTACGCAGATAAAAGTTTCGACAGTAAGCAACAAAGGGAGTTTGCTGTATATGGTATGAATGGCAATTTGCAGAGAATAACATTTTAAGCTCTCTACACATTTGTTCCATTTACTACCGCAATGAGCTAATGTAATAAAAATTTCAAGTCACTTATCAATACGAAGATTTTCTCAAGTTTTATCATAATGCATCTATTCAACGCATTGACAATGAACAAGGGTCAGGTCTAAAACTCTCAAAAAAAGGTATAGAATAAATTTGTCCACAGGAGACTCCCACAAATGAAAGTCTGCAAAAAGCAGCTGACCAGGCTTTCACTAGGAATTAAGGCTTGTATCTCTCATTTGAAGATTAAGTAAATACCCGTCTTTTTCTGTGGTATTCTCTGGAAGATCAAATAGTTCCGCAGGTCCTTGTTGTTCTTCCTCTTTTAACCTCTCTTTTCCAAACTCTGAAGGATAAATCTATGAATAAAACAACACAAAAATAAATTTTAACTGCAGCAGCCTAACATATACCAATTCAGAAAAAAAATATCTCACCAAGCCTTTTAGAGTTCACTGGTTTTAGCAGAAGAAAAATAAAGCCATCAATGCCACAAACTTTAATACCCTCTTACTGTTCACTTACAGAAAAGACTGTGGAATAAACAGATTTAGAAATGAGAATTTTCAGACAGATGAAGAACAGAAGCCCTGACATATTACTGTGGCCCATTTCAAAAAGGACTGCGGTAATAACACTTCTCAAAAAACTTCTGCTGGAAGCAGATACTAAAAATGGAAAAATAGGACTTAACTATCGGAATTTAACCATTTTATAAATAACTCAAAATTGATGAAAAACAAGCCAACCTCTGCAATGATAACAGGGACTGTAAAACACTTGGAAACTGCCAGGTTTAAGGTTGAGTTATCTGCCCCATTAGCTACTGAAAAATCAAACTAGGTACAGAAATGTAATCTACTAGACTTGGAGAACTTCTCTGTTAAGCTCAGCAAAACAGCGCCTGGAGCCAGCCTCATAAATTCTGAAGCTGTTAACACCTTGTCTTTATCTCTGCATGCAACTCATTTGCTGAAAAGGGTCTAGAAGATTCTAGAAGGCAAGACACATGAGGAGCAGCTTTAGTCACTCAGTTTGTTCAGCCCAGAGCACAGCAGGCCAAGGGGAGGCCTCATGGTGGCCTGCAGCTCCCTCACGAGGGGAGCAGAGAGGCAGGCGCTGAGCTCTGCTCTCTGGGGACAGCGACAGGACCCAAAGGAACAGCATAGAGCTGGGACAGGGGAGGGTCAGGCTGGGTGTCAGGGAAAGGTTCTGCACCCAGAGGGTGGTCGGGCACTAGGACAGGCTTTCCAGAGAAGAGGTCACAGCACCAAGCTGCCAGAGTTTAAGAAGCATTTGGACAATGCTCTAAGACACAGGGTGTGATTTTGGGGTGGTCCTGTGTGGAGCCAGGAGAGGGGGGTCAATTGTCCAACTCCTAGTCAGTCCCTTTCAACTCCGGATATTCTCCAATTCTGTGATTTATTTCTAACACAGCTAGTTAAATTGCAATGCATACAGTTTCTCATTTATCATGTTAATTTCTTTTTTGGTTCTTCCACAGAACTCTCTCTCTTTGCAGGCTTCCCTGCTCTTTCCAGTAAAAGTCACTACCTCTTTTAGAAATCAGGTCTTACCTTAACGTTAAATATAGTCCCTCCTTTGGGTACAAAAGAATTAAATAAAGCCAGCAAGTCCTTAGCCTTCAGCCTATCCCAATCCATGTTACAAACTGCCAGTCTGCTTGTAATCTGAATGGGAGAAAAAAAACAGGACGAAGTTGTAAGTTTAATTCTGTCTGCTTTGTGGAATACACAATTCTGTAGCAACTGTCTTTTAAAAAAAATTGAGTCAGCAAGAAGCTGCAGAAAACATAAAAGTATTATTTTCCCCAAGACTCAGTATCTCTTAAACTAGCAAAGGTCAGAAACAGCAATCAACAGAGCAGATAGAAAGACACAAACGGTGAAGCACCAATTGGTGCACTGGACTGCACCAACCAACCACGGAATTAGGACTGCGTTTATAACATCAGCACTTAGGATTGGGTTATCATTACATGGTTGTCACAATAGCAATAAATATCAGTGTTACAACAGCACCACACTGCTGTGATTTCATATAAAATAACTGTGTTCAGATTAAAGTCCCGCTTCATTGTCTAGTAAGTTCTTAACTTCCACTATGAATTAAAAAAATCAAATTAGAAAAGTGGAAACGAGTAAGTAATCAACATAAGCAGTATTATTTAAACTCCAGAATTTCTTAAAAAGCTCAATTCCATTTGTTCTTTCACTTGCAGATAGCATTCATATAAGAGCCTCTGCTTAGATGCAGAGGAGTACAGGAGAATGCCCAAGGTCTCTCATTCTCCGCCAATTTCATGATGGCTTGCATTTTGTAAAGAAAAATGCTGAAAAACCACTATGAAAAATATTTTCACGAACAGTTATATAGATGAAAATCCACAATCAACTCATAACAACATACATCTTTCAGGTAATCACAGAGCAACTTTTCACATACAGATGTAGTTTTACCTCATCTCCACGAGGGGCATCTTTATCTAGCTCACCCCATGAATGCTCAATCTCGGGCTCCTTTGGAAATAGATCGTCTAAATCCTCGTCATCCTCTGAGCTTGTTTCAATGTTTCCTATACCTCTAGCTAGATCAGGCCCCATATCACTTTCATCATCTTCTGAATCACTATCTTCCTCGCCTGTTTCTCCATCATCTTCTGACTCCTCATCCTCGCCTGTTTCCCCATTGTCTTCTGACTCTTCTTCTGTTTCTGCATACTCAATGTTTTCTCTCTCAGAAGTTTCTTCCTCTAATTGGCTTTCACTGACGTCACTTTCATCACATGTGTCTTTGCACACAGTCCCTAAAACATAAAATATCTATTTTTATGCTGCAACTACATATGATCTTTTACAAAGAAGAAAAAACAAAGGTTTACTTTGTACAGATACAAAAATCTCTCAAGTACATAAGACAAGAACAAGCTATATCATGGAAGTACAAACAACAAATCATCAGTATTGCCTCCTCAGTTTGTCTAATTTATTGCTCTTCAGTCCTACAGTTGTATTAGCAAACTAACAGCATATTATTATTTTATTCTAATTATACATACAGAATCAACAGATTAAAAGTTGGGTTTTAATAATGCAGGCTATATGCACAGAGATGGTAATAAACAGTTGTTCAAATCACCTGTTCTCTCTAATTCCTTCTTGTACCAAGGGCTTATACTGCTCTTCTTATGCTTTCACTTAATGACTGTTGATATTAAGTTCTCATGGCATCAGACCTTACATTCAACATTCAGTTTGGCAAACATACTAATGTATGCAATACATTTTACTTTTCTAACTACCCTAACAAACGATTTCGGCTCCGACAAAGGACAGATCATTGTCCACAATGTTACAGAAGGACAAGCACCAGCTCTGTGAGCAGCTGACCAACTCTGATTCTTCAGCAACACTGAACCCGAGTCAGTTATTTCATGGCTGATATTGTGGAAAAGCAAAAAAAAACAAAACAAAACAAGATTTTCTATGGATAAAACAACTGCAACAACAACACATAAATATAGGTGAGTTTACCTGTTACTTTACCAACTAACCTGATTCTTTTGTTTTTCCTCCTAGGGAATGACCCTTCCTAGGAGCTTTATCTGATTTAGCACCACTTGTCTGTGAAGGCTTTTGCTTGTTCTGAACCGAAGCCAATCTTCCTCCTGATTCATTTCTTTGCTTGTTTTTCCCGTGGGGCAAAAGGTCCTTGTTTCCCTGACAGCGATCAATTTCTGATACAATTTTCTTGGAGTCCTCTTTCAACTTGGTCCTTGATGCAGTTTTCTGCCCCTCAGTTTGGTAATTTAGCTTTGTCACTACTTCACCCATTCGGTCCGCCCCTTGTTTGGTTAGTTTACTCTCTTCCCTAGGGTGACCATCAGCAAGTGGTTTTACAGACTCTACTTCTTCCTTCGGCTTAGTTTTTTTCTTCTTTTTTTCCTTCTCCGTGCATACTTCGCTATCACCTTCTGAAAGCTCAGAGTCAGACTCCGACAGGGCGTAAAACTTTCTGAGGTTCTCCACAGAGGTATAATTAACAGGGCGCCCTCTTTTATCCACGGCACACTTGAGCTTGAACCTCTTGTCGTGAAACATCGCTCGGAATCGCTTGTCGATCTTGATTTTGCGATCTTTTTCTGGCATCTCCCAAAACCTGGGATCCCTGGTGACACGGCTGAAGCGCTCATCACTCAGAATTTCCTGCTGGGATGCCATCTTGGGCGTCAATGAAGGCTTGGGTAACTGGAATATGAAAGAAAACAAAGCATTTTGTATTAGAAAGAGTATAATTCCAGACGCATAGCTGTAAAAAGATAAAGAATAAAGTCAAGCTTGTAACCTCTACCTAAATGGATTCCCCAAGGAACGCGCAGGGAAAGCCCCAAAGCCTGGGGGCAGCGGTGAAGAGGAGCACCCACGTAGCTCAAGCTACCCTCGACAGCAGACCCTACCGCTGTCCCACGCCCACCGCCCGGTAACGACCGTTAAAAGCCGGTAACGACCGTTAAAAGCCGGTAACGGCCCCCACCGGCCGGCAGCACCTCAGCGCACCACGCGCCGCCACCGCAGCTACGGCGGCCGCGGCGGCTCAGCCTCCTCCCAGCCAATCCCGCAAAATGGCGGCGGCGCGCATGCTCGGGGAGGGGCGCGGGAGGAGGCGGGTGCGCGCCGCGCATCATGGCGGCGGGGGGCTGCCTGTGGAGGCTGGGGGCCGTGAGGTGGGGCGGTGGACGCCGCCGGCTGTGGGGGCTGCCGGCCGCCGCTGCCTCCTCCTCTCCCCCTGCCGCCACCCCTCCGGGGGTGCTGAGCCCCTTCGACCGGCGGTTGAAGCGGAAGCAGAAGAACTGGGCGGCCGTGCAGGCGCAGCGGGCGCAGTGCGAGTACCTGCGGGAGGAGGTGGGGTGGGGACGGGGACGGGGATGGGGATGGCACCGCGCCCCCGGCGGCGCTGATGGGCTGGCTGTCCCCACAGGTCGGCGGCAGGGTGGCCGACAGGCTGCTGGACATCCCCAGGTGGGTCTCGCCGCCCGGCAGCTGGAGGCGTGCTCGGAGCGGGGCTGGGGGGAGCGCGGCTTTAAACCTTGTTCCGCCTGTCCTCCAGGACCTTCCCTCTCGCTTTGGATGTGGGCTCTGGGAGAGGTTACATCGTTCAGCATTTAACCAAGGTACTGGCGTGTCGTGCTTCAAAGTATTTAAAACAAGTGCGTGTTCAACCGTCTGTTTTCTATTAGGGCTCTGTTGTAAGATAAAATAATTCTCTGCTAACGAGGAAGTTCCTTTAAGTTCCTTTATTTATTACTTCATACATGTATCTACAGTCCAAAGGTGTGTCTTTGTCAGAATCCTAATCATAGAATCATCCAGGTTGGAAAAGCCCTCTAAAATCAACTAGTCCAGCCTCTTCTGCAGAGAGATCTGGACAGATTGGAGAGCTGGGCAATCACCACCTGCATGAGGTTTAACAAGAGCAAGTGCTGGGTTCTACACCTGGGATGAGGCAACCCTGGCTACACGTACAGACTGGGGGACAAGATGCTGGAGAGCAGCCCCGCAGAGAGGGATCTGGGGGCTGTGGTTGACAGCAAGTTGAATAGGAGCCAGCAGTGTGCCCTGGCAGCCAGGAGGGCCAACCATATCCTGGGGTGCATCAAGCACGGCATCACTAGTCGGTCAAGGGAAGTGATCGTCCCACTCTGCTCTGCGCTGGTGCGGCCTCACCTCAAGCACTGTGTGCAGTTCTGGGCACCACAGTACAAAAAGGATGTAAAACTATTGGAGTGTCCAGAGGAAGGTGACGAAGATGGTGAAGGGCCTGGAAGGGAAGATGTACGAGGAGCAGCTGAAGTCATTTGGCCTGTTCAGCCTGGAGAAGAGGAGGTTGAGGGGAGATCTCATCACAGTCTACAACTTCCTTGCAAATGGGAGTGGAGGGGCAGGCATGACTAATTCTCTTTAATCACCAGTGATAGGACCCAAGGGAATGGTGTCAAGCTGAGGCACGGGAGGTTTAGGCTAGACATCAGGAAGAGGCTCTTCACCAAGAGGGTGGTCACATGCTAGAACAGGCTCCCCAGTGAAGTAGTCACTGCACCAAGCCTGTCAGAGTTTAAGAAGCGTTTGGACTTAGTCACATGGTCTTAAAATTTTGGGTAGACCTGTGTGGTGCCAGGAGTTGGACTTGTTGATCCTTATGGGTCCCTTCCAACTTGGGATATTCTATGATTTAACCTAGTACTGACAAGTCCACCACTAAACCATGCTACTGAGTTCCACATCTACACATTTATTGAAGGCCTCCAGACCTAGGGTGGCTCGACCGCTTCCCTAGGCAGCCTGTTCCAATGCCACACAACCCCTTCAGTAAGGAATTTTATCCTGGTATCTAATCCACACATCCCCCTGGTGCAATTTGAGGCCATTTCCCCTCAGCTTACCACTTGATGCTTGGGAGAAGAGCCCAATCCCCACCTTGTTACAAATACCTTTAAGGTAACCGTAAAGTACAATAAGGCTTCCCCTGAGCCTACTTCTCTTCATGCTAAACACGCCCAGCTCCCTCAACCTCTCCTCATAAGACTTGGACTCTAGATTTGAAGATTAGACAAATAGTAGTGCAAGGGAAGCTACTGTTGTTGAGTAGTTAACTTTCAGTCCTCAGTTGGGAGATGCATATTTTTCAGTCAGTCTTTGTTGCACACACTTAATTGTGAGCAAGAACTATCAGTTTGGAGATTTTTAAATGGAGAACAGTTTGTCCTACATAAACCATGAAATGAGTAAATGTACATCACTGTCTGCTGTTCTGTGGTTTATATCTGACTGAACCTCAAGCTTGTTACTACTTTTACCTCAACTATTCTCCCATGCAGCAATCATTACTATCACTATTCCTTGTATGTGTAAGTGTTCAAAAATAACTCATGTCAGTTTATAAAACAACTCAAATGGTTGACAGTTTCTTATTTTATTTCAGGAAATCGTCGAAAAGCTTATTCAAGTTGACATGGCAGAGAATGTTTTTGTAAGTAGCTTTCTGAGTGTTAATGTACTTAATTCCATAATGCCGAAAAGCAAAAGGAATAAATTTCTGATAATGTTTTTATTATAACCCAACATTAGAAAAATGCTGTAGAATCTGAAGTACCTACGATCAACATTGTAGCTGATGAGGAATTCCTTCCTTTCAAAGAAGATACATTTGATCTTGTTGTTAGCAGCTTGAGGTATGTCTTAATTGACATTTAGTTTTTTTGGATAAAGATATTAAATAATGTTCTTTCCACACTAATATCAAAAAAGTAGTCCATTAAGGAACAAGTGCTGTAAGTCATGCTGTATGAAATGTATTTGCATGGTCAATATGAGCATACTTTAAGAAGAAGTGGTGTCCTGATGATTCTTAATGATGATTTATTTCCCTCAAGGCACATGTACCTTCTTGAGCTCTTTTTTTTTTTTTTGGTTTTTTTTTTTTTTTTGATTTTTCACTGCATTTTATCCCAGTGTTTCAGAACTTCTGCATTCTTTCTGGTATTTCAGTTTACACTGGGTGAATGACCTTCCTAAAGCTTTTAGAGAGGTAAGAAACTGTTTTTTAGTGCAACTATTATTAAATAAAAAATACTTACCATTACTTCTATTCAGAGCTCTATATATTTCCTGTTCTTTAAATAAAATAGGCACATACGTAGCTCATGTTAGTTGGATATTCTTTGCAATATTTCCAGCAGTTTGAGGAGTACCAGTTGATATTTCTATTAATTTATTGTCTCAAAGCAATTTAGGATAAATAACTACAAAATAACATGTTTGTATAATATTTTGCAGTTTTAGCAGCTAAGATTGTGGTAATTAATGTAAACTGAGTCAATGCTACTGATTTCATTGACAGTTGCACTTAATAGCTTTCTAAATGTTTTCTAATCAAACTAGTCCAAAGCTGGTTTATGGCATTCGTGTTCAATATTTGCCTCAGCTATCTATTTTGAATTACAACTCTAATCAGATAAAAGCTTTCTGATTCTTATGTGAAGCAAATATGTGTAGAGGAGGAAAACCCACACATGTTACTGAAAAAAAATCCGATTTTGGGGTTAACTAAGATCCTTTTTGCAGATTATTTTTTTTTTTTTTATTCTCCTGGCTTTAGCACAGGAGTGAAGAATATCTTTTCCAGCTTGGCGTTTTTTCCTTTATTTCAAGCATATCATATGTACTATCCTATCACATGTTTGTGATAGGAATGCCCTATTACGGAACAGTAAATAAGAATTATAATGCCCGCAGTATTTGTTATAAATAATAATAAAACCAAGCTTGGAAAGAAATACATTATTTTATCTGGAAATTTGAAAAATTGAAAACAGTCTTACCCTTGACTTTAACAGCGTATCCTGGTATTTGTGTTTCCTGGTTGTGAATGTAATTTTCAGTGATTATCTTTCTTAAGAACAAATAGTCTCTTCTGAGAACAGATTATATATCTTGCAATGTTACCAAAAGCTTTGGTGGTGCAACTTGCAGTGCGGAATAGTCAATATTAAAAATCTGTTAAAGATATTACAATGATTACTTTTAAGTTCATCAAAAAAAAAAAAAATAACACTAAGAATGTCTTAGTTGTGCAGTATTAATAAAAATAAAAGAAATAATATAATTTTTCTTCTGTTGTAGATTCACCAAGTTCTTAAGCCAGATGGAGTATTTATTGGTTCAATGTTTGGGGGGGACACTCTGTATGAGCTTCGCTGCTCTTTGCAGCTAGCAGAATTAGAGAGAGAAGGGGGTTTTTCTCCTCATGTATCACCGTTCACTGCTGTATCGGACTTGGGACATCTCCTGTCAAGAACTGGCTTTAACACTCTGACTGTGGTAATTATTTAAAAAAAAAAAAAAATCAGAACAATGTGGAACATCAGAACCGGTGTATAAGAAATGCTACTTCCAAGTACATTACTAATGTGGTGCTTCCTTATTTCTGCATGTAGTACACTTTGCTAAGTAAGTTTCTGAAATAGCCTGAACTAAATCTGTTCTTGGCTGTACTGTGATTTTTGAAACCCACGGAAGAATATCTTTGGCTAGTGGCCCAGTAGAATTTGCATGGTCGTTCTGGAGAGATGTGTCGCAGAATGTTAGACCTACTTGAAAAAACACTCTTGCTCTTTCTTCTAAAAAGAAGAAGAAAATAATGGCACTTCAATTAAAACTTGATTGCATTTGAGCTACTAGAAAAAGCTCTTCAGCAATGTTGAGGGAGTATATTTTTCTGAGAAATACATGGTTCTGTTTGAACAGAAGTAGCAGGCTCTGAAAGCTGACATAATGCTTTGTTTTTAATTTGATATGCTCTAAAATTAAGATTCCGAATTCTTTCAGGATACTGATGAAATTCAAGTAAACTACCCAGGGTTGTTTGAGATAATGGAAGACTTGCAAGGCAAGTATATACTTTGGAAATAGAAACATTTTCTCTATCAGCAATACAGATGCACAAGAGTTTCAGCATGTTTTTTTTTACTTCAAATAAAACATATTGTAGTAGTGAAAGCATTACTTTTTTTCCTGATACCTAGTGAGTCAGAAACGTAAGCCCATCAGTAGACTTTTATTGGGAAGCAAAAGCCAAAAATCTGTGCTTGTGGTCTTCTGTAAATTTTCTGTTGCTCTTTTATGCTTGTTCTTTGTAAGCCTCCTCAGTGTAAACTGCTAAAAAGCCCTGAAAGGAAGGCAGAAACATATATCCAACATAATGCCTTTTTTTTTTTTTCTTTCCTGTGAGCCTACCTAAGTAATAGGATGTTCAGGACACTGCTTTAGAGTGAGAGTAAATAGACCCTCAAACTAGAGTATGAGGAAAACACAGACAAAAAAAGTGGTGCTTAACAATTGAGTTGGTGATCATTTGTCATGAACTGCAAAGTAGTTGTTGGTATGCAGTCAGTAGTTACTTATGGAGCAATTCAGGGCATCTTCTTATTTCAGGTCATCTGCTGTTGTGTAGAGTTAATACCTTAATGAAAATAGAACTTTAATTCCCTGCAGAAGCATTCAGATACAGTAAGTGATTAAGGAGAATTAAGGTTTATGGTTATTTCCTATTAAAAATCTTCCGGGGTATTTAGTTCTGATGATAATATGAAAAATATATGAGTGGTGTCTGAACAAACGCTTTGTACTTAGTGGATAAAAACAATACATTAGAAAAATCTAAATGCTTGAACACTCTGGCTGGAAAGTAATAATCTGAGATATCATTCCTAGCAATACAAACAGTAAATTGCAAAGCACTGGCATTAAAAGGCTTGGATCCGTACAGGTAAGAAACTTCCCTGCTGTAGGTTGTACTCGTAAAGTGAGATTCAGAGGATTCTATACTTACTCTGGTGTAATAAAAATCTGCCAGTAGTGCATGACACTTAACTCATGATATATGCTATATCTTCTTTTCCTTAAAGCTGAAACATATTTTTAGGTATGGGAGAGAGTAATTGCTCTTGGAACAGAAAACCTCTGCTACACAGGGATACAATGCTGGCAGCTGCAGCAATATACCGAGGTAAGTATTTAATAGGTGAGTTCACCTGAAATGACTTTAAGAATGTATTTTCCATGTCTTTTCTCCGACCTCTATGTAAAATAAAACCATTTTGGAATAGAAAAAAGCAGAATTTTAGTACAGGTATTTTTAGCCTTAATTATAATGACAGGATCTGAACTATATTGATACACCAGTAAGGGATATTTTTATTGTCCCAAATCTTTCACTGAGGGTCATTATGATGAATACATCATACTTGGTTCTGATGTATTGGGAACTGATTGTTTCTTAAAACTGATGTTCTGCACACCTCTCCATTGTCTCTCTTCCTGCCCTGGCAGAAATGTATGGAAATAGTGATGGCACGGTACCTGCAACGTTTCAGATCTTCTACATGATTGGATGGAAATTTCATGAATCACAGGTAATGTGAAGCTGAACTATTTTATCTTTGAAATTACTGATATTTTAAAAGGTTTTTACAAAATAACTTTTTTAAAAAATGTATTTTTTCTCTTGTTTTTCACTCTTAGGCAAAACCTGCCCAGAGAGGTTCTGCAACAGTTTCACTTGGAGATCTGGCAAAAATAGATGGACTTCTTACAAGAGGAAAAAAATAGCTCTTCATGAGAAATAAAGTTGTTTTGAAGTTCCTATAAAACTTCTCAGTGTGTTTAGTCTCCACGTGTACATAAAGACATTTTGAAATGATAGCAATCTGTATGCAGCAGGGGATTTTTTAGTGCCTTTGCTACAACATCAGCTGTGTGAAATAGCATTCATTTTTTTTTCTAGATAAATATTTGAGTAGTAGTCTAAGTGCTCAATGTGATTAAATGACTGTTCTGAGATGTAATGCCTCTTCGAGTATTTCAATAGCAAAGACTGCTCCTAGTATGAGTTGCAAGTCTCAAGTGTACATCACCCTGTATTGTTTTCAAATTATTCCTAAAGGATGGTGGATCATAAAGAATAATAATATTTGGTGATAAATGTATATACAAGGCATACTATAAAAGATATTATCAGCAAATACACAGACCTAACCTAATATGTTTTTTTGTGGGTTGGAATTGAAATTATGGCTTTAAAGTTACTGTCAGTATCATTTGGAATTTGAATGTTTGACTTGCATAAAAGAAAGTAATTGAGTAAGTGCTGTACTGTAAAAATATCTTCAGTTGCTACCTTTCACCTATGTCACGCACATTCAATTACTTCTCCCTCCACTGGCAAAGACAAATATTTTTTTCTGAAACGGGGAGAGCTTAGCTATAAAGAAAGCTGTATGTTTCATTCTAGCTTGAGCAGAATATATCCTGATTTGATTAAGTTTACTAAAACGAATAGCCAGCAGAAAAGTCAACTAGCACACACATGGACTTGCATGCTTCAAATTAATTAGCTTACCATTGGTGTTCTCTGGAGTTGGTATTTTTTTGAGTTTCAAGGCATTCTTACACATACATATCACAGCATTTGACAAATAAAAGGTGGTACTTTATCTAAATATGGATTTAAAATCACATTTGCCTGTTATTTTCTGCTTTTCTACCTTTAGAGACTGAAGCTCATGAAGTCTAGTTTTTCCCTCTTTAGCTGTTGCAAAGGGCTCTGACTTTTCCCAAATATATCTATTAGCAGAAATTGGTCTTAATTATGAATATGGCCCATTAATCTTAGTTGTTTAGAAAAAAATAGTTCACCCAATGATTTCACTTGATCGTAGCATAGATAGAGAACAGTAGAATGGAAAAGCATGAAAGGTATATAATGAAGCATATTCAAGCAGTTGTATCATTGTACGTAGTAGGTGTATCAACACGGTGTAAAATAAAGCTTCTGTAGGCCTGCGGTAATAAGATGATCCAGCAGGTGGAGTGCGGCAGAATGTGGCACAGTCCTAAGAGGCAAGGTAGGCAGAAGCCTTAATATTCTGTCAAGGATTTTTGAGTTATGATTCAAAAATGAATGCGGATATTAAAGTTACCACCTACTGCTTAACCAGTATTCAATTTTCAAAATTGCAGAAATGCTGTTTAGAAAGAAACTATTAATGCAGTATTCAGCTGGCTAGAAGACTAATTTAAGAGACTACTGTGGGGGATTGTTTTATCTGAGTAAGAAATAGGCAGAGAAAGTACAAACCATCCTGATAAGGAGGGAAAGAATCATCCATTAATGTTGACAAGCCTAATCCGTAACTTTTCAAGGGGAAGGAGCTCATCTTCAATTTTTGTTAGAGAACAGTAACGCTCCTGGGAAAATGGAGATAGACTGGAAATGGTTTTATAACCTTTATAGCCCTTAAAATAAAGACTAAAATCTAAAGGAAAAGCTTGTCACACCAACAGCATCTGGTTCTCTCATAGTCTGTCAATGGACTTAATACAAGATGCTGCCTCAGTTTACAAGTCCTGTCTGTTTTAAATAAAGTTCACTTATTTCAAGGGGAACTCACAAGTTTCCTAAATGTAGGCTTCTATGGAGCTGTGTCAAATGACTGTAACTTCATGCATTTTTGCTTCAGCAGGTTAATTCCCAGTCACTTCTGCTGGTGGCTGTGACTCAGATCTGTTAAGGGAATGAGGAGGTGGAATGTGCTGGGTAAATGTTAATTGGAGATGTGCTCCTACTGTGCTTGTGTGAAGCACTCAGGAAGAGAGGGAAGGATTTCTAGTTCTTTGATTCCGTGTTCCAGGGGTGGAATATGTAAACAGCAAAGTAGGTATGAATGTGACTTGGTAACGGGAGAAGGTATCTTCTGGATGGAGAGAAATGGAAGAACACTATTCTTAGCAGTTCTTCTGCAGTTGGAAGAACACAGTGCAAGTACTTGGTTAACTTGGAAAAGGGCTCGGAATAGAAGCAGTAATAGATAAATTACTTGGAGCCATGCTAATTGGGAATTAGGAAGCATGACAGGTAAGGTGTTCATTTCCCTGACCGATGATGTCTGATAAACAGGCTTTTGCTTCTTTGATAACGTAAATTTGAAATGCATTGCCATGCTATATGAAGGTCATGAATGTACAGGTTTTCACTGCGCTCTAGGATTTTTATTTCTTGATTTTTTTCAAGTGGTATGTTAGGGAAATACCAAGCTAGCAGCCCACGGAAGTTGAAGAGAGCCTGAGGATTGAACATATAATGCATTGGCGTATGAGGTAATCTGTAATGCTTGCTCCAGCTAAGCAAAATTGTATGGAAAAAAAAGTCAGTGAGCAGCATGAATGCAACTTCCCAACTTCAAATAACAATGGAGAACAGGTTGTGACTTTCAGGTAAGATAGGATGAGAATGCCCGTGTTAAGTTGGGCATAAAAATTTGCATAATGTTACCAGCAGTGAGATATGAATGTGCAAAGGTACAACCTTATACATATTTAAACAAATAAAAAACTACACGGAGGTGCTGCTTCTGACACGAGTCTTTCTGCTCGCTAAGATTTAAAATAATAATACTAATTTTAAAAATCCCCCTACTATTATTTTATTTAACTTATAGAATCACAGAATGGCCAAGGTTGGAAGGGCCCTCTGAAGATCATCTAGTCCAACCCCCCTCCCAAGCAGGATCACCCAGATCATGTTGTGCAGAATGACACCCAGGCGGGTTTTAAATATCTCCAGAGGAGACTCCACAACCCCTCTGGGCAACCCATTCCAGTGCTGTCACCCTCACAGTAAAGAAGTGCCCTTTCAAATTCAGCTGGAACTTCATGTGAACTATACTTTGACTGCAATTATTTGTTAGTATTACTTCTTATTTTTTTTGTTGTTTGTTTTTTTCTGGTTCCTGCTAGTCATTTTCTTTGTATGGCACGTATGAATACCTTTGAAAAAAAGTTGTTTTATTGTGAACAGAAATTTTTTCAAGTAAAGATCTTATATTTTTTTTAGATTAAAGACTAGTGCACTAGTGCTTTCTGAAATTATACTGAAGATGAATGTTATTACTAGTTGTTAGTTTAGACTATTTTGAACTCTGCATGTTAAAAGCCACCTTTTGCAGAATAAGTAACTTCTAAGAAGTAGTTGCTAAGGTGACATAATGTCTCTTATAAGCTAGGTAGTTTTAAAAATCAGCACATGATATGGAATGTTTTTCTCCTGACTACAGTAGAGAGGAAAGTTAATTCAGGAAAATTAATAATTTACCAATGAAAACTTTAGAGAGCAAGTCAAAAGTTAATTAAAAAAAGAAAAAAGCTTAGAAGGACATTTACCCTTAATGAACATTAGTATCTTAAGGTCACAGTCAGTGATCCTGATGATATTTGAGGGTCAGAGAAGGTGATCATCAAGTTTCATGCTCTTTCAGGGTCTTTGATCACAAGGTCTGTCAATGTGTAGTTTTATCCAAGGCTACTTAGGATACAGGGGATGATAATAAAGCCCTACGTTTTGTATCCTAATAATTAGATTTTGCAGTTCCTGTGCTTTCAAAAGACTCAGAATTTGAATTTAAAACATGGGAAAGGATCCTTGATTACCTCTAATTTATAAAAATGACTTGAGCAGTTTAGAAGGGAGCCTTACAAAGTAAAAGTGAACTTTTTTAATCTGCTTAAAAAAAAAAAAAAAAAAGGAAAACAAACCAAAACACTTTTAAAACACTTTTCAACGTTTTCTGGTAGTGAGCTAAAACTAAACTTTTTTCAGCTGGGGGGGACACATCTGTCTTTCAGCTGTTTTTTTCCATGGAGTATACTGATGCAAAGATCTGATCTAGTGTATTAAACTTATAAGAACATCTTGTTCAAGAAACTACATTAGGAAAGCTAGCATTTGTCAAACCCAGTAATTGAATATCCACTTTTCAAAGACGTTCTATTTTGGGCCAGATTAGGGAGCTGTTGATTTGGGGAAGTACAGTTACTCTAGTGGTTTGATTGGAAGCAGTCTGAGCACTGAAGCAAATTTGACCTATGTAGCGAGCCAGTTGATTTCCTGCATGTCCGAAGTGCCCTCGGGTGAAGGAGAGGAAAAAAATAATAAAAATAAAAAAATAAAAGTTGTGCTTTAGCCAAAGGCTGCATAGCAGCATGAAGTAGAAAACACTGAAAAGTGCATATTGCTTGTATTAGAGGAAAATGACTCATGCCTTAAATCAAGCTAGGATCAAAGTGGTTTGTTGATTTATTAATAGCTTGTAATTAACTGTCAGTCAGTGAACTATATATGCAGGATTAATGCCAGCAATATAACAGATAAATGGCCATCCTGGAGCCTTACAAAATGTTTGTAAACACGTTCAGATACCTAATACACCCTCCTAGAGCAGTCTCCTACAAGTCTGCAGTTATGTGCTCACCCTCATGGGATGGCATGTTCCCCTGTCTGCACCGAGTGCTTCCCCTTTGGCACCGGGGTGCTACAGCCTCACAGGTACCAGTGCTGTTCCATATGATCCACTGATCCACCCAGCCTGTGGGGACAGCACCCCACAGGGCGACATGCAGGCACCCCAGGAGCACTCGATGCTTGTTGCCGTCAGCCTGAGGGCAGCACTGCCCGCTGCTCCTGGCCTCAGCGGAGCCTGAGGTGCCAGGAGGCCGTCCTCAGTGCCAGGCCAGACCTGGCTGTTTCTCTCTTCTGCTTCTCACAATTACAGATTTTCGTGCTTTTGGCTCTTGTTTTTAAGTCGACTCTTCAAGTTGACTCTTCCTTCCTCCCAAAGTCTCTTAGTAACTGGTTGCTGTTTGACCCAGTTGATGGTGGCCTTCGTTTTTAACCTGGGCAGGTTTTGAGCCAACACCCTCTCAGTTTTGGGTGTTGTGTTCACACACACTGAACTCATGTTTCTGTATTAGCAGCTATTGTTATTCAGGCTTTTTGGCCAGGAGGCCATGCGGATTTCCACTACCATTTCAAGCTGTTTCTTGGGATAGGTAAAATAACAGATAAGTCCTTCTTGGAAAATTGTTCCCGTTGGAGCACTGATGATGAATACTAAATAATCTTATTTGGCCTCAAAGTGTGCATGATAGGCCAGGAAGTATCACAATAGGGCTGTCTTGTCATAAGAAGGCTTCATTTTTACCATACCAATGAATTCCATCTAGTTCGTATATTTTTCTTCTGAAATTTGTAGGAATTCCTTATGTTTCATACAAGTAGAAGTGCAGCTTCAAAGTTAAGATCTGCACGTGGTGTGACTTCTGATCATGGGCTTATTCTTGTAATATTACACCCAGGTTTTGTGTGAGTACATTAAGAAAACAAGGAAAAAAATGAATCTTGCAAATAATGTTTTTATGAAAATGTTCATACTTCTAGTCAAATATAACTTCTAGTTTCATAGATGACAAAACTACAGGGACACAAGCATGTTGAATACATTTCTGCTCTATATAAGCTCAGCTTTTAGCCAAATGTACAACCTAAGAAAAGGTGGGGGGTTAATTAGTACAGGCATTAATTTAAATGGATCAGAGCTCTAATCTTAAACTCTCTTGTAAGGTGAAGTGCCCTAATACTGAGAAATGATTTATTATGTAGAAATATCAAAAATTAACAATTTATTGGAATCTAATGAGTAACAGCTAATACATATTAGATGCATATTAGATTTAATTAACTTCAAATTACTGGAATTTGGATACTTGAATTGCCGGACTCTATATTCTCCCAGAACTAAGCTGCTGGTGGGTGGATGGCTGTAACACCCTTTCGTTAGCTCTACCATCTCATCTCTACAAAGTATGTACTGCTTTAGCATCTAGATGTTTGGCAGGTGCATCCCTTCCTTCCAGAATCTACTTCAGGGATGTGGTTAACTCTCCCTTTCTTTTCTGTTCTGTCTTCTGTTATCTTTTTGTGGGGAACTATTGGTTTATTCAATTTCTGGAATTATTCACTGCTTCAATTTAATGCAGAACTACAAACATTTGATACAAGGCTTCCGAAGGTACTTCCTAGTATCAGAGCTCCTTTCACTTTTGTAATTAAAAATGTAATTCCCATGAAGTACCACTTCAGACATGATGATCATGTTTCCCAGTCAGTACATTTCCTGACTTAGCCAGAGAATGTCTGATCTTTCAGGAGTAGTATGGCAGCGTGGAGGCAAAGGCTGTAGCAACATTTAGCTAGTGAACTAGCTCTGAACTTGACAAGTAACCAGGGTCAAATTGTAAACTGAATTCATAGCTTAATATCTGTGAAACATGAGTTTGCATGACATCCCATCCATGCCTAATTTTTGCCTTTGGATTTCTGCAGTTACCTATAGTTATTTGTGGAATTCCAAAAAATAGCAGAGATGTAGCTAGCAGCAGGAGGTTTTGTTAGTCGGATCTCGAACAGAGCGTTCCTTAGATTATTTTGCCTACAGGAGTTAGCTTAGAAGGCACTCTCAGGAGGCACTGAGGTGCTGTCACACCGCTGTTCAGTCAACAGAGCACTTGTTTGTTGCATGGGTGACTGATCTTCGATTGCAACCTTTCACAAAGCAAACTGAAACATCTGTTGTTTTATTTATAGGTGAGCTTTCCAAATCGTGGCTTACAGGGTTTGGTTTGTTTTTTCCCTCCCTCCTGTCTCAGTGAATCTTTATTGTATGCAAAGTGGAACTTTATAAGCTGTATAGATTGAGTGATTGTATCTGTTTAGGACTCTTACAGACTGGTGGCTGCTCCTTTTTGGTAGCTGGGAGTTATATTATCCCTTATTGAGAGGGTAGGCTTTAATTTGCAGATTCTATAAATCTGTGTTTAGAGATCTCAAAGGTACTGGATTACAAAAGTAATGGTATGATTATTTATTGGCCCCTTACATGTGTTTGGAGTAAACTTAGTTGTTCCAATTCAGGAAAGGATTCAGGTTCATGAACCCAAAGGGCTCGTAAGTGTGAGGAAGTGTTTTCCTGCGGCTCCCTGCAGTGAGTTAGTATAACTCGACACAGACAAAATTACTCCAGTATTGACTACTGGGCAGCTTGGCTTCATTATATTAGCTTTCCTGGGTCTCCGAACAGCCACATAGAGACTGTGCATCATTTTACATGTAAGTCAGAGTCCCCTGGCTATAAAAGGATCTAAGAGTTAGATGTTACAATACTGAAGGCTGCAGCATAGCAATGGTTTTGCAGGCCCTTCTTTTGAGTGTCTGCTTTTGAGTATTGCTAAATAACTCCCTCCATTTAACTGTACTTTAAATATTGTTTGTGTTCTAGCAGTTAACCATCTTGAAAACACATCAGTGTGACTTAGTATAGCACTTGAGATGAATTTACAAATGAATCTTGGCATAAGACAAATGTATTTTAACACTTCAGTTTGTGTGCCTGCTTCCTGCATATTTATTTTCAACCTTCAGTTGATTAGCTGCTTTGTCTTGTATACAGAAATGGCCTGTTTAATGCAGTGGGAAGTCGAATAAAAGCCAGCATTTGTTAATGGATGCTTAGAACAGGCACAGTCAGACATTTTAAATTATTCTAAATAAGCAGTAATTCTAATTTATTTCTAAAGATAGAACTATAACAACCCAATTACCTAGTTTCCTCACAGACTGTAATGAGTACAGTTAGCATAAAATTGGTCTATAAATTTAATGGGCAATTTCTTGTTCTGTGGACTTTGAACATACTAGCAGAAATGTGGTAAGCTGTGTTAGATTCTGTAGAGTAGCTTGCTCCCATTGGATGCCTTCCTGACAGAATGCCATACTGTAAAATGCCAGTCAAATCTGTTCAGTACGAGGAGTTCTTAAAGTGTTTGCTCAAACAGGGATGAGACCTCAGATCTGAGAGGGATGTTCACCATTCCTTCAAGAAAAACAATCATTATTTGTCTGGGTTAGCATTAGGTTTTTTGTTTGTTTGTTTGTTTTCCTTTCTAATGGAGAATATTATGACTGTGGATTCAGACTTGTAATACATGTCAGGATGTAACTACTGTAAGGCCAGCTCTATATGTGCAGCCTCATAACTTGCATCATTTTTTTTTCTAAATGTAGCATATGCACAGAGATCAAAGACTAAAAAAAAAACATGTTAATACTCTACTGATAGAGGAAGGGAATGCTGAAGTCCCACTGCTAATACAGGGATTCTCAAACCATGATTCAGGCAGCTGCTGCTGTACATGTGTGCCAGTAGTTGTGCGCTCTGTTGGATGTAACCCAGTGTGGGGCTTTACAGAATTCCTAGCTGATATGATCCAAAGATAATGGGAAGTTCTTTGTGACCATACTTTCGTACAGTAAAAATAACTGAGATAGTCATAGCAAAGTTGCAGTGACTTGCTGTGTAATAGTAGTAATAATAATAATAAAAAAGTAATAATAATTATGGACCATGAGAATACATACTTAATAAGACATTAAGTTTCTTTCACTTCTGTTCTTAAGAGTGAATAAGAAACAGATAAGGCTTGAAGAACAGAACCAAGTATTTCAAGGTATGTTTTCATTATGGGCTTCTGAATTACTCTAAAAAGTGAGCCCAGTCCTACATAAAAACTAATCTCATTGTGTTTTTCTTTTAATCCTATTTTCAGCAGTGTTTAAATGGAACAGACTTTCTGACCATACTTCATAAATAACATTATTCTCCAACACAATGCTACTTCTGACAATGCACTTAACTGACAATATTTTTACTAAAAGGTACACCTGAGAAGTAAGATAATAGAGCAGTAATAAAGACATTCAAAGCAGTATTTAATTGACCACATAAGGTTCGTATTTTAGTAAAACATCTCTTTTCATTTTGATAATGTATTTTGCAGAAAATATAATGTGGTATGTCTGTAGTTGCAGTTATTATCACTTGCAATACATCACCTTGCAGTTTGTCCAGCTCTGTGGAATACAGCTAACTATATGTTGCTGACTGCTTATATTTAACCTTTTTCTCAAAACACAAAAAGGCATAATTTTGCTATAAAAGTGTGAAAATCCCTGTGATTGTAAGTTTTACTCAACTTTGCTGTACGAATTAACCACAGGAGAATGAAGTCTGTAATGAAAGGGAAACGTAATGTGAAAACATACAGCCATGGAAGAGGAATGTGTGTGATAACCTTCAAGACTTGCCTCTTTTACCAAGAACTAGAAGAAAACTAAGGAAAGAAAAATGTTTCACAGCTTGTTTATTGAAGTTCACATTCAAACATAATGACAAAGACTTGAAATGTATTAACAGATAAAGTTAAAAAAAAATCAGTAAAAAGTAATGCTTTTCTTTAATCTGAATACTTTCAATTGTCATATGTGTATTTTCCCATTTCACCTCTTGATGCCCTGCCTTTATAAGGGGGAACCTTTATATAGTGTAGTCAACTGTCTGCTAGTTTTTAATTTTCAAACTCTGTTGCTTAGAGGTACTCAGTCATATGTCACAATGTCATTTAGTAAATGGAAAGCAACAAACCAGAGTGCACATCATTTCTGGATTGAATGATAAGTCAGGTTGCCATGAACGCTTTTGTTTAAGACCTTGACATTCATTTTTGCTCTATAGGCATTTATGTCAGGAAAACTCAGTTGTTTGAGCACTCACAGAAAGTAAGGGCAAGGAGTGCCCCACTATGACTGAAGCAAATTCACTGAAAAATAAAAGTCCGTGGATGTTTTTTTCAGTGTTTTCCATAACAGTCAGATCTAAGAACAAAACAGAAGTTTCATAATTGGTAGCATAGCTGTAAACTGGTTTTGTTTGTTTTTGAATTTAAAATGAATGGATATTGACAAGAAAAAAAAAAAAAGTTAAAGATGCACGTGTACAAAATTGGAACGTGATATGACAGGAAAATAAGTCTTGTAGCTTGGCTTGTGCTCAGCTTTTTGATTCCTTGTGCAGAAATTAGTTAAACAGTCACATGTAAAATCTGACAGTAGGTCACACGAGTCTGTGAGTGGAGCAGCTCTGGAGCTGTGGCCTCCAGATTACGGAGTTATTGCCATCTGCATTTTTCATTGCTGAATTACTTTGCTGCTGGGTTTTAAAGCTGGTGATTATTGCCATGAGCTACTCAAAGGGACTAAAGTGTATAGCTACAGACTATGAAGCTGGCATTTACGGCCTCTATTTAAGTATCACTCTTGGCACAGGGTGCCAAGAGGTTGTTTTCTTTTTTTTTTTTTTTTTTTTTTTTTTAGCAGCAGTATTGCTAACAAACCAAAGAAAGCAGAGTAACAAGCAGGAAAAGGGGCAATGTCAAAAGTATCCACTATGGTTTCAGGATCCGAGAGAGAGGAAAAAGGATTTAGAGAACAATGTGAAAGGAAAAGATGCATCCCCCGGGCAATAGCTTAGCAAGAGGAGAAATAGGCTCAGGCATCCTGATAATGGAAGAAAAGAGGAAGTTTGATGGAAGTGAAAAAGATCTAACAAAGTTGAAAAAAATATTTTTTGTTAGCTAGTTGGAGGTGACAAGGCACACCTTCAATTCTACTGCTAAGACTGGGATCTGGGAGTACAGCCAGCAGTAAGAAGAGATTTAGATCACTTAAAGACACAAATGACTTGGAAATACTGAGAATATATGATGTCACTTAGGTGAGAGTGACAACAGGCACAGAGCTTCCCTCAAGGCTGCAGGAAAATGAGACTTGTCTTTTATCAGCTTATGCAATGAGATGAGGTTGTAGAGGGAGGAGTTACTACTTGTCCTTTCTTTGACGTTATAAGGACTGATAAGCGAAGCCACTGAGAACATAAAAATACTAGGAAGATGAGATATGGAGTCTGTCAGCATCTTTCTGGTCACTTTGATAAGTTTCAGAGAAGGAAAGGGAGAAGTATGCTGTAGATTCAAAGCCATTAGAACTAGTGGAGCAACAGGAATAACTTTGCTGTACAAGGCACTGAAATCAAAGTTTCGGAGAGAGGTTTGCTGGAACAGATTTGGTAGGGAAGATGAGACACTGAAAGTGAGACGAGTCAGCTTGGAGAGTGGTGTAGGCTCACTATACTGTAAGAGAAATTCAGAGTAAGTCCAGTATTTTTCAGCACTATGAACGAGCTTGAGTTTTAATGCCCAAGAAGTGAGAGGAAGAATGAATTTCTTTTGCCAGAGGAGATGAAAAGCAGCTCGTGTGGCTGCTTTTACCCAGCTGAGAGAGGGTAGGGCTGCAGCCATTGTGGATGAAAAGTCAGGTGGTGCAATGGCAGCTGCTGTGCGACCTAGCAAATCTGTCTTTCCTTGTCTTCC
This sequence comes from Oxyura jamaicensis, assembly GCF_011077185.1. Lineage (NCBI taxonomy): Eukaryota > Metazoa > Chordata > Aves > Anseriformes > Anatidae > Oxyura > Oxyura jamaicensis. Next base: position 7,448,270 of record NC_048895.1, read on the forward strand.
TGCATTGTTCTTTTTCCATCCTGCTGATCTGCAAGGTTTTCTTTTCTTTCCTAAACTCTTTCTGCTTCCCAACCCCAGCCCAGTAATTGCTTGCTTTGCCAATATAGGAATAAAAATGAAGAAATGTCATACAAATGGTTAGACAAAGGTAAGGACAGCTACAGGGATGTCATCAACAGCAAAGTTTACTGCTTTTACTGGTCGTATGAGAACATGTTTTTTTTTCTGAAAGTAAATATTTTACTATCTAGATGGAATAGTTAAGTCCAGCAATCAAAGTTACTATTACAGGCTGACTTAAAGATAGAGGTGAGCAAGCACTTAAGGATATTTATTTGCTTCATGTTGGCAGCCTCATAAGATGCAGTCCATTTGTTTTAGAAGGCTTGAACGTATCTTGGAGCTTCTCCTGTTGACTGGTAAAGACATTTGTGCTTAGGGTGCTGTCACCTCACAGGGGCACCTTTCATAATTCTGAGCGAGCCTGAATGACTTGAATGAATGATCCATAAGACATTTAATCCTGATCTGAAGAGCCTGAATGCAAGTGAACCTTATTGACAGACCTTATTGGCAATGGTTAATTATTTGTACCTTTTTAAAAAATGTGGACTTTTAAAAAAATCTTGAGCTTCTAGGTGTTGAGTTTGGTATGTATTGCTATGCGAGAGAGTAGGCCTTTACTGTCAAAAAAACAAAAACAAACTTACCAAGACTGGATGGTGATCAAATTGTATTTTAACACTTTTGGATGAAGAATCAAGCGAATGTCTTTAGAACTGTTTATTCTTGATGTAGTATTTAATTAAACTAAGTACTATATATTTAACAAAGAACATCTTTGTACCTGTTTCTGTCACTTTTGGTATTTAATTCCTTCAAATTTTTATGATTGAACAAGATTATTATTATTTTTTTTTCCTGGAAGAGATTAATTCAGCTAAAGACAACATTTCTTTTACAGATTTAGTGACTAGTTACACAGATTGAACACAGTAGATAACTTTTTTGTAGCTCTGTTGTCGTTTAACCTGGCCAGCAGCTAAACACCACACAGCCGTTCGCTCACCCTTCCCCCTCCCTCTCTGGGACGGGGGAGAGAAACGGGAAAGTGAAGCCTGTGAGTTGAGATAAAGACAGTTTATTAAGATAGGAAATAATAATAATAATAATAATAACAATAATAGTGTGTATGAAACAAGTGATGCACAATGCAATTGCTCACCACCTGCTGACCAATACCCAGCTGCCCCCCAGCCTGAGCAGCCGCCTCCCCCACCCTGGCTAGCCACCCCTATATATTGCCGTCAGATGGTATGGAATGCCCCTTTGGCCAGTTTGGGTCAGCTGTCCTGGGTCTGTCCCCTCCCAGCTCTTGCTGCACCCCCAGCCTGCCTGCTGGCAGGACAGAGCGAGGAGCTGAGTCCTTGGCTTAGTGTAAGCACTGCTCTGCAGCAATTAGAACATCAGCATGTTATCAGCACTCTTCTCATCCTAATCCAAAACACAGCACCCTACCAGCTACTAGGAGGAAAATTAACTCTGTCCCAACTGAAACCAGGACATATATCCACCCCTTATTCCATACCATTTATGTCATGCTCAGGTTACACTCTTTCCAATACATTCTAATTAATCATCATTTTCATCTATGGTATATAGCAATTATGGTAGGGATTACATACAGTATTATATAATAATTAACATAATACAGTCCAACTCATGGGCTATTCTCACCCAGTATTAAATCCCCTTGAGGTACACACCGGACATCCCCATTCTTTTGCATTACCCACCAAGTGCATCCAGGTCCCTGAGCAAAAGCAATCCCACGAATGGGTTTGCCTTTTCCTGAGGCAGGAGTAGCCCAGACTGTTTTACCCAGTGTGTTTCTTACATGCACTACAGGAACTTTATCCCCCTCTACAGTACGTAGCAGGTTTGATTGGGCAGGTCCAGCTCGATTGGCAGATCCCCTAGTATTGACTAACCAGGTGGCCTTTGCCAAATGTGTGTCCCAATTTCTGAATGTCCCAGCACCCATTGCTTTCAGTGTAGTCTTTAACAGTCCATTGTATCGCTCAACTTTACCAGAGCTGGTGCGTGATAGGGGATGTGATACACCCACTCAATACTATGCTCTTTAGCCCAAGTGTCTATAAGGTTGTTTCAGAAATGAGTCCCATTGTCTGACTCAATTCTTTCTGGGGTGCCATGTCACCATAGGACTTGCTTTTCAAGGCCCAGGATAGTGCGGTGGCATGGGGCACAGGATATGTTTCCAGCCATCTGGTGGTCCCTTCCACCATTGTAAGTACGTGGCGCTTGCCGTTGCGGGTTTGAGGGAGTGTGATGTAATCAATCTGCCAGGCCTCTCCATATTTATATTTCAGCCATCGTCCCCCGTACCAAAGAGACTTTGACCGTTTGGCTTGCTTGATTGCAGCACATGTTTCACAATCATGAATGACCTGTGCTATAGTGTCCATGGTCAGGTCCACCCCTCGATCACGAGCCCATCTGTATGTTGCATCTCTACCTTGATGTCCTGAGGTGTCATGGGCCCATCGGGCTATAAATAGTTCACCCTTATGTTGCCAGTCCAGGTCCACCTGAGCCACTTCAATCTTAGCAGCCTGATCCACCTGCTGGTTGTTTTGATGTTCTTCAGTAGCCCGATTCTTGGGCACATGGGCATCTACATGGCGTACCTTTACAACCAGGTTCTCTACCCGGGCAGCAATATCTTGCCATAATGCAGCAGCCCAAATGGGTTTGCCCCTGCGCTGCCAGTTGTTCTGTTTCCATTGCTGTAACCACCCCCAAAGGGCATTTGCTACCATCCATGAATCAGTGTATAGGTAGAGAACTGGCCACTTTTCTCGTTCAGCAATATCTAAAGCCAGCTGGATGGCTTTTACTTCTGCAAATTGACTCGATTCACCTTCTCCCTCAGCAGCTTCTGCAACTCGTCGTGTAGGACTCCATACAGCAGCTTTCCATCTCCGATGCTTTCCCACAATGCGACAGGACCCGTCAGTGAACAGGGCATATCTCTTCTCATTTTCTGGTAGCTTGTTGTACAGTGGGGCTTCTTCAGCACGGACCACCTCCTCCTCTGATGATATCCCAAAGTATTTGCCTTCCGGCCAGTCCATAATCACTTCCAAGATTCCCGGACGACTGGGGTTTCCTATTCGAGCCCGCTGAGTAATCAGTGCAACCCACTTGCTCCATGTAGCATGAGTTGCATGATGTGTAGAGGGGACCCTTCCTTTGAACATCCAGCCCAGTACTGGCAGTCGGGGTGCCAGGAGGAGCTGTGCTTCAGTACCAACCACTTCTGAAGCAGATCGAACTCCTTCATATGCCGCCAATATCTCCTTTTCGGTTGGAGTGTAGCGGGCCTCAGATCCTCTGTATCCCCGACTCCAAAACCCTAGGGGTCGACCTCGAGTTTCCCCAGGTTCTTTCTGCCAGAGGCTCCAGGTGGGGCCATTCTCCCCAGCTGCGGCGTAGAGCACGTTCTTTACAACTGGTCCTGTTTGGACTGGCCCAAGGGCTACTGCATGAACTATTTCTTGCTTAATTTGTTCAAAGGCTTGTCATTGCTCAGGGCCCCATTCGAAATCATTCTTTTTACAGGTTACTTGGTAGAGCGGGTTTACAATCAGACTGTAATTTGGAATGTGCATTCTCCAAAACCCCACGACACCTAGGAAAGTTTGTGTTTCCTTTTTGCTAGTTGGTGGAGACATAGCTGTTATTTTGTTGATCACATCCATTGGGATTTGATGACATCCATCTTGCCATTTTATTCCTAAAAACTGGATCTCTCGTGCAGGTCCTTTAACTTTATTTTGTTTTATGCCAAAACCAGCCTTCGAAGTATTTGGACTATTTTCTTCCCTTTCTCAAAAACTTCCTCTGCTGTGTCACCCCACACAATGATGTCATCGACGTACTGCAGGTGTTCAGGAGCTTCCCCCTGCTCCAGCGCAGACTGGATCAGTCCATAGCAAATGGTAGGGCTGTGTTTCCACCCCTGGGGCAGCTGATTCCAGGTGTATTGGACACCCCTCCAAGTAAAAGCAAACTGTGGCCTGCACTCTGCTGCTAGAGGGATGGAGAAAAATGCATTAGCGATATCAATTGTGGCGTACCACTTGGCTGCCTTTGATTCCAGTTCGTACTGAAGTTCTAGCATGTCCGGCACTGCAGCACTCAGTGGTGGTGTGACCTCATTCAGGCCACGATAGTCCACGGTTAGTCTCCACTCCCCATTAGACTTTCGCACTGGCCAGATGGGACTATTAAAAGGTGAATGAGTCTTGCTGATCACTCCTTGGCTCTCCAGTTGACGAATTAGCTCATGGATGGGAATCAGGGAGTCTCGGTCAGTGCGATATTGCTGCCGGTGCACAGTTGTAGTAGCAATTGGCACTTGTTGTTCTTTGGCCCTCAGCAGCCCCACAATAGAAGGGTCCTCTGAGAGACCAGGCAAGGTACACAATTGTTCAATGCTCTCTATCTCTAAGGCAGCTATGCCAAAAGCCCACCGGAACCCTTTTGGCTCCTTGAAATATCCTCTTCTAAGATAGTCTATGCCAAGGATGCACGGAGCATCTGGGCCAGTCACAATACGGTGCTTTTGCTGCTCATTCCCAGTTAGACTCACTTCAGCCTCCAATACAGTTAACTGCTGGGATCCTCCCATCACTCCATAAATACTGATGGGCTCTGGCCCTTTATAGCTTGATGGCATCAGAGTACATTGTGCACTGGTGTCTACTAAAGCCTTATACTTCTGTGCATCTGACGTGCCAGGCCATCGAATCCACACAGTCCAATAAACTCGATTGTCCCTTTCCTCCCCCTGGCTGGAGGCAGGGCCCCTCTAGTCCTGGTCAGAATCTTTGTTCCTGTGTTTAAAGGACTGCCTGCTGGAAGTTGGAGGAGCAAACTTTTCAGAGAACCCCTTTTTCCCAATTGTTTTCTTTTGCAACTCACGTACCTGTGCCTCTAGGGTTGCAGTAGATTTTCCATCGCATTTTCTCATGTCCTCTCCATGGTCACGTAGGTAAAACCACAGGGTGGCACGGGGTGGCACGTGGCACAGGGTGGCACGGAAGACCATATCGTCTTCCATGCACGGATGAGCGCTTACCCCTAATAGCGGAGACACTGGTTTGTACAGGAGGGGAGGAAAATAAACTCTCTTTAAGTTGCTGGACCTCTTCAGAAAGTTTCTCCGAAGTATTCGCTTTTAGTTGATGGATGCTTTCAGAAAACATCTGTAGGTTCCTCATCTTCTTTCCAGGCCATTATTGCCAATGAGTTGGCATATGATGATGGTGCACTCCGTACAAACTTCTGCCACATGGGTTGTGTACACTTGACTATAGTGCATCATATTTTCTGAACTGAAGCAAGAACTAATCCTTTGAAGATAGAATAACTGCAGTTTGTAGTACCAAACCAAATGTGAATCGATTTCACCAATTTGTGAAATAAAATACACGGTACAGAATTTCTTAGACCAGTTTTGCAGTTCAAAAACACTTTGGTAAACTTGGACAAATAGCTAGCAGCAGAACTAAGTGCGATTTTACACGTCTGCAGCACATCTGAGCAATCAGCCTGACCTTAGTGTTTTAATATGCATAATCTATTCTATGGTTTAATGAGATCTTGAGCTATTGGCTCTGAAGATTATTAGTACCCTGGTGAATATCCCTTCAATCTTCAGGCATGCAATGAAAATTTGCTTCCTCTTTCAATTCTTCAACTTCTTGGCTAGAATTTATTATTTTCCTAAATACAAGCAGCTGCAGAATTTCATTATACTTTATAGTACCCCTTTCTTCTATATTTAACTTTCGTCTCATTAAATAGATTATATGCTTTCCTCCTGTAATTAAGTGCAAATCAAATACAATATTGTAATATTATATTAAAAACATAAGAAATATGACACCTTTTCATCTGCCATTCTAAAATTCTTACAGGCAGAAGTGCTACTCTGATAGCAATGTGTTCTTCCAGAAATATCTAGTCAATATGAAAAGTGTATCTTCTCCTTATAAATGTGATAGTAAAGTCATAAATATCACAGATGAAGTGTTCCGTTCTTTCCCACTTGAATTCCATTTAGAGAGAGTTCTTCTTCTACCTAGTTCATCCATTCAGTATCTGGATAATGACTTCCTTCAAAGGTTTCTGTTGGATATGGATTGTCTGGACACCAGCAATCCATACTCAACGCAAAATATTGAGCAATATTCTCTATTGCTCAAGCAATAGTGAAAAAAGTGTGAATCTAGTGAGGGGTTATGTGTTAATTTCATAAGCTTTTCATTTTATTTATTGACTAAATAAAGTTTTCTATTTTCACTATGGATGACTAATGAGAATTCTCTTGCATGTTCTAAAATTTGGTCAAGATGAGCATTGTGGACCCAAACCTTTCCTATACGAACTTGCAGAGTCCCAAGTTTAAATTCAACCCATTTAATATCAATCGCGTAACTAAGTTCCACAACTAAAGTTCTTTATAGAAATAAAAGAGCAATCAGTTGCAGTAAGGGTTTGATCCCCAACTAAGACATGGACGCTCTTGAAAGTACCTTTCTCTCTTCACTGACTTTAAGGTAGTACAGGGCAGCCAAACTTCTGATCTAAAGCTGGTATGTAAGCTCAGTGGTCTTCATGGAGCTCAAGGTAACCAAAATGTGTAGTAGTATATCTTGGTTCTTTATCTTTTGAGTTAAACAGGCAAATACATGACATTTCTCCAAGTTTACTTCAGGTATTATTTAAGTATAAACTAAGTGTATGTTGGTAGTCAGTCTGTATCCTGGAGAGATTTCTTTGGATGCTATTATCATTCACTCTAATTTATCTGCTTTCAAATTGAGTCACTAATTACATGATTTCTAAGAGCCAAATTCTGTTTCCCTTGGTAAGTAGAGGTGAGAAGGCTTGTATACTACTGCATATATAAGAAAACAATTTCCATTATGCATGCATGCTGTCTCTGTTCTGCTAAACTCTGCTCTTTACTCTTTTAAACATTTTTCATCCTACATGGTGTGATGCAGGAGCAATCAGCCCGTTCTGTTACCAGTGTCTGAGTCAAGCTAAAGCTTTTTCGTAAAAAGAACAAAGGGCAGGCATCATACTACTCTTGTTTACCTGAGCAACTGCGTTAGAGCTAGCCATTATGAAGACATTAGTTACGGCAATTTATCAAATTAGCCTTAAAATAATACACACCATTTCCCAAGTGCCATAGAATTAGCATGTCCTGTTTTAGCTGTCTTTATGAAATTGTAAAAGCTTTCTATAAAAAAAGAACAAACAAAAAAAAAAAAAAAGAGAAAGGAAATAAGAAAAATACCTTTCACTGCCCCAAGCTGAAAAAAGCTTGATATGTCGTAGTTTAACTTTGTTTCGTATGAATTGAAAATTGTTGAAACACCCAAAATGGGTTTCCCTGATTAGGTTTTGAGTTTGCAAATTCCTGTGAAAAGTGGTTAAGAGCATTCCCACTCAAGAGAGTAATTCGTAACAGGGACATGGCCATAGTTTATGTGGGAGGTGGAACGTAGCTGAATTTGAGGTCATATGAGAACAGTCACATATTTCACCTCAAAAGACTTTTCTCTAAAGAACAAGGTCAGGTTAACTCTACTAGGATCATGCAAACCTGTAATTTGAAATGTGTCTTGAAGTGAATTGGCATATATGGAAGATGCATTACTTTCTATGAAAATGTGCATTAGTGTTTTTTAACGCTAATTATTAACATTTACAATACTTTCCCTGTTCTGCCTCAGTTGATGACAGTGTCTCCAGAAGTGCTCAGTGAAATATAAAATGTAATCAATACATACATTTGAGTGTGTGACTTATATATTTATCTTAAGCCTTAGGCTTAAGGAAGTACTCTCATCTTCATTATTTTGCAAAGCCTTGAGGACTATGCTGACCTAGTAAGTCAGAAGTTGTTCCATCTTCTGTTTTGACAGGAGGGACAGAAAGAGAAGAGACTCACTTTCTGATTTAATTGCTTTTCCTACAGTGCTGAAGTGAGAAGGAACTTTCTCCCTGTTGTGGTTTAACCACCTTTCACTCTCTCTGGTGGCCTCAGTCCCCCTTTAGCTGGAGACCCAGAGCCTACTTTGATTCCAGATTTGAGGCTTCTGTCATATTTCTGTTTTATAACTATGATGCTGTTAGCAGCTCTTAGGATCTGGATTGGTGTTTTGTTTTTCAGGGCACAATGAAAAGAAGGAGAAGACCTAGATCACACTCTGAAAAGTCTTAAAATTAAGTCCGATCTTCTGTGAGCTCTTTAGTTCTGTAGGCTGTGACTCTCTTAGCAAAATGGGTGAATCAGCGGATGAGGATCACAAAAACAAGCAGGTGATGTTGCAGACTCACTCGAGTACTCATTAGATATGCATTTTGGAGGGGTGAGGAATTTACATCTAACTAGGTTATATCTTACTCTGTGAACTAAATGCGCATTAATGGTTTCAACTGAAACTAGTTAGTACACACCAAAAATTATCCACAATGTGAGCCAAAGCAGGTAAGTGGGGACAATGAGGAAGTGTACTTTCAAAGTGTTTTACGTAGCAAAATAAGCCCACCCATGACTTTTTGGGTAAAAGATGTTGTCATAGTACTGTAAACATATCTGTGCCCAAGGAGTTCATACCCTGCATGCACAATCAGTCCTTGTATCTGACTGGAATACGGTTGAAACCAATGGCTTAATATCTTGCAGTGAACCCTTCCAGTGAACCCTTGATTTCTATTTTTTTTGTTTCTTGTAACCACACCACAGGCCCTAATGAGTTGTAAATTAAACGTCAAAGGTACTTTGTGTATCACAGTGACTATCTTCAGCAACATTCAGGAAAAGCTGTTAGAGCAGGGGGCTAAAACACATCCACATAAATACCTTTGGGTTTGCCATCGTTTCCTTTCATGATGCTCCTTTTTTGCCTGATTCCTCTGAGTAAAGCAATTTAGCAAATATTTGAAATTGTCCCCAGACCTTCCTCCCTTCTGTTGTCCAAGACATAGTTTTGTGGCTAGAGTTTCAATTTTAACATTTTTAAAAGATCTTTAATCTTTTTTAACCTAACAGCAGTTGACTGCAAACTGTAAGGCCTAAAGTTGAGATGAAATAGCAGTATATGGTAAAACAAAGATCTCAAACCAGCCAGCTTATGTTAAACATAATTAATAAAACTGTGTATAAACTTGTTTAGCTAACTGGAAAAAAAATGCACAAAAATATTTCCAATGCTCTTCTTTTCTCCTTTTAGTAATTATTGGACTGCTCAAAAATGCGAGAACAGTATCTAACTGTAAGATCACTCCTTAATAAAGTCAAATTCCTGAACAAAATTCCTGAACAAGTCAGCACAAGGTGGGTTGTTTTGGGGGCATGGCAGAGGGTAGGTAGATAGGTTTTTTTCGTTAAGAAATGTCTTGGATCTACTATTACTGGTTTTAGCACGATTCAGAACAACTGATTTGCCTCATGGGGTCCTGCCTACATAAGCATATTGGTGAAATGTGAGAAGCAACCGAAAAGCCTCTAACAAATCAGCATACCAGTTGTTTTGCTAATGGCTTGACAGGAGCTGGATTGGAGAATGAGAGAAGCAGAGTCTCCAGTTTGCCCTCTGCAAGGCAAAATGTAAGAATTAAAAGTTGGAAAAAGGGTCAATGCAAGCACTTACATTTGCCCTTTGTGTGGCTGCAGATACAAGGCCAACAAGAGGTGAGAAATAATTATTGTATTTACCAAAACTTAGTGTGTTTCTCTGAGCTCTGTACTTATTGTTGCTACGCTAATGTGACTATTTCAGGACTGCGAGTTGGCAAAATACAATGTTTTCATTTTACCATTACTCATGTAAACTTGACATTCTAGTGCTTTTGCATTAACGACAAAATCATCTTCTGAGAAAACACACATTAATAGTAGGAGAAACTTCGAATTGCTAATTTTAACTTCAAATGGTAAAATATTGTTCTAGCTATATAACATATACAGTTTCTTATGAAACTCGCTATACTTTGGAAACAAAAACAGAAAGTTAAAATTAAGAATGTATCACTTTGTAAAGCCATGTGGCCATGTTGTACCCTAAGTGCAGTATAATCCTGTGAATCAGGGAAGCTTCTAGTTAACCGTTCACTGTCAGGGTTAACGTTGCTCCTATCTCTACCCACCTGCTGCTTGCAGAATGGAGCTGGTCGCTATTTCCCACAAGAAGCTTAATCAGCTCTTTTAAATAAATCACAATAGTATGTTTTTAAATTGTATGATAAAACCTAACACCTACTCTTGCAGTTGATGTAGGTTACAGTTAGTTGTAAATAAAAGAAGTATTTGCAGGACTCATAACTCAACTGGCTGAGAAGATTTTGCTTACGTCAGTAAACCAGTACAGGTCTTAAGAGCTATGGCTCTGCTGGCTGAGCTTAATTTCTATGAAATCTTAAATGTAGTTCTCTCATGCTTTACAAGACTAAATAAGGTGTAAGTATAATCATGCAAAGACGTTACAGCTGCCAGTTTCTAGAGTCAGATTCATTTCTTGCCTTAAAGCACTAGTGGACTGTTGAAGTTTGGGATGTAATTCTACAATGACAAAAAAATGCATGAAACTACAGCTGGTGGTAAACTTTGCAATTATTCCTATTACTATTTAGAATATGATCAAACCAGAAACATATTTCAGGAAAAAGCATACCTATTTCCCTTGGCAAGGATTTCATAGGCACAATTTTGGGATTCTGGTGAAGAATGGGAAGAGAGTTAATTGGGTGGTGGTGAAGTCCAAGCTCAGTGCAAGTCATCTCTTTTTTCATGGGGGGGTGTTGGATCTAATCTAGAATAAAAATGCTTTTGAGATCTCAAAAACATTGGCATTTTTTCCAGTGCAGACTACCAAGACTTGGGTACAGTCCAGAAAACTGGTGGCAATGGCTTGGAAATGCACATAAGCACATAATCATAAAGGCTGGAAAGCCACTAATCAAGCTTCTAATTGAAACTGGTATGAGGCATGTCTTTTTTTGCTCCCTATTCCAGGTTCTTTGTTGCTACCTTCTGGAATTTAAAAACATTAATGATGATTATGAGATTAGAAAGATAAAAATCTACAGCAGCTCCCACGGATATTAGAGCAAAGCTCTTTCCATGTGCCTGAGGGAAAAGTACTGTACCACGTGTACAATATTCTCAGAGAGATTTTATTTTGATTCAATTTGTTTTTATTAAATATATATCTTTGCATAAATATAAATATATAAATATTATTAAGGAAAACAACAATTCTTCAGTGCCTTTAAAAGGGATGAAGGGGAAAGATAAGCGCATAATCCATATACAATTTGCAGCCAACCATCCTGCTCAAGAGGAAAGGTTCAGAGAAAAAATAAAATAAAAACACAAACATACATTTTAAAAGATGCTATGGTATGAAATGAGGAAGGAAAAGAAAATTTCACTCTTCTACAATTTAAGCTATGAAATGCTAGTTACGTATAAAGGAAAAACATGCTGAAGCGCGTGAGAGACTGTTGTCCAAGGCAATGGAAGCTTCATGGTTAAAAGTGACCATTTCTAAAAATGACTGCAACCTGGCACACAGTTTCTTGCAAAGCTGCAATAAACTGCTATCATAACAATCTCCTACTATATAACTGCAGCTTAAATTGTTACCTAGTACAGAAATCCTTGGTCATGGCATTTTGTTTCTTTATAATCTTGCCTACTGTAGTACGACAGTAAATGTCTCAAAAGAATTGCAGGAAAAGAATGGTATTTTTCAGGTTCTCTGTGGGAGACTGGAGCAGGCTGCCAGGCAGAAGTTTCAAAAGAAGCATTGCCATGTGAGATGTTACGGGAGTGTGGAGCAGCTGAAGGACAGGGAAATGTTGTTATACAAGCCTTCTAGTTCCTGGCTACAAGATTTCATGTAGAAAATAGAGTTATGAACTAATGCAAATGCCTAATCTATGCAAGAATTTCCATAGCGAAGTGGGAAAAGACATCCATTGACAGAGCTCTGGCAGAACGGACCTAAGAGAGGTGGCTACCCCACGTGTCCATCTGTGGACTACATCACATGAACTTTGGGTGAGTGAAACTGTTCTACTGGCAAAAAGAGCCTGATGCACAGAGTGGAATGAGCAGGTCTGGCTCACAGGGACAAGGAAAGGAGGTGAATGGCAGTGGACTAACAGGTGCCTTTTCTTCTCTCCAGCTGATGTCATCCAAGGCAGCATGCAAAAGGTCCTCAGTCACAGGGTAGGTACCAAACTGTGCCAGGCTTTGTATCCCACTCCTTTGAAATACAGACTTCATGGGGAATAGCAGAGATCCTGCCAAAGTACTCAGTGGACTCAGTCCAGCCTTGAATACTCCTTTCTTCCATTTTAAGAAGGCAGAAAGAGGGCAAAATGTGTGGAAAGTAAGCCCTCACTTGGAAAAATGAATTCTTGCTCAACCTAAGGGTAGGCAAAACTGGTGTAAATCTTGATTTGGTTAGCACATACACAAACCATTTACAGTTACGTATCTCTTTTTTCCCTAGTTCTTTTGTCCTAAACTGGTTATTTCAAAAGTGAGGCAGTGATCAGCTAGTTTTGTCATCCCCTCTGAGGGAAGGGAGCTCTGAGGTTGTTGAACTGCACTCAGAACAGTGGAAAACAACCACCATGAATTACAGGGAGGCTTCAGGACAATACCCAGCTCAGGAAGAAAAGGAACAGGTTCTGATCAGGGAAGATAACCACTTATGCCTGAAAATTAAAAAGATGCCCTTGAGGAGACCACACAGGGATCACAGGTTCAATCAGCTCCAGAGATGAAGCTGACAGGTAATCGCTAGATGGGTCATTTACCTAAGTAGTTTAGTGGCTGCAATAACTATTCATTATTGCAGAGCTATCAAAATGATGATTCTTTTTTTTTTTTTCCTTTTTTTTTTTTTTTTTTTTTTTTTTCATGGGCTTCCTTCCCTTCCCTGATCACACAGAGAGGAAAGCAAGAAAGCCATAATATTAAATAGCTCTTAAATAAGGTGGAACAATGAGGTTGGTTGTAAGTAGTTTTTATAAATGTACTGAAGAAAAGGGACAAAAAAATCAGCAGAAGAAAGTACAGCTATTAACACAAGTGATATCTACACATGGGTTTGGGAAATTCTTAGTCCAAATTAACATAACTTCCTGGATTTATGTGAGTAATGCCACAGGAGATTGACAGTCTTTCCTTCTGAGCACAGGAGTAAAAGAAGAAGAAAGCTGGGCATATAAATCATTGTCATCTGATTAAAGGTAAACTTAAGCCAAAGAAATCTGGAAGTTCAAACTGCCTAAGAATACAACCTGGCATAACAAGTTATTCAAATTTGAATGCTGAATAGGTTAAAGAAGGCAGAGAGTTTATATCCATCAAAGAAAGTTGTTCCTGCAATGAGAAATCTAATCTGTTTGCTTAGACATTCAGCTAAAATGCAAAAGAATTGTATTCAGTTTTATGGTTTGTAAAGACACCCCATGCTCCCTGGACAGCTAGTTACTTGATCTCTGCTGGGGTTCCTATATGAGAAATTAGTATAATAACCAAAAACATTGACCTTCCTTTGGTCAAGGTCATGTGCTGGTAACCAACAGAAAAGATCACTGCCAAGGTGCTGTAACTTTGTGCTCCAACCATTAAAAGGTAGCTTAGAGAAACAAGAATGAATGTTTTCTTTAAGCTTTGCTAATGAAATCTGTTCTCACTGGAATGCATTAATCAACCCTGTTTGATGGATGGTTATTTGCTTGATCTAATGTTTACTGAAGTCAGCAGAAATCTTTAACTGGATATTTAATGTATTTTTTTTTTTTTCCTGTCTTGCTGCAATGCTTTGGGCCAGTGGACCAGCTGAGGAAAAATACTCAAGAAAATCTGGAATGAGTATTGGAATGCCCTTGGGATAAGTACAAACCAACAGTGATCCAAAGGAAAAACACAAAATCAACAACAAAAAGAATCTTCAGAGTTAAATAATTCGCAGCTTAGGAGTAATGGTAACCTCTTTTAGTTAAGCCTGAAAGACCCCAAACACTGAGAATAACCTTGAATACAATCTGCAGGTAAGAACCAGAAGGAAGAAGAGCACATGGAACAACAAAAGGTTGTATCCAGCTGCAGCCCACCAAGCACGGATAATTACATGAGGAAGAAAGTACTGGAAGATGGAGGGAAGGGGGAGAAAATCAAATAATTTGTTGTTATTAGGAACTAATTACTGTAGATACTGTGAATCTTGTTAAACAAAACTTTCAACAGTTTTTTTCTTTCTTTTGTTAGGCTTCAGCTTTATTTCAAATAAACAATGTCTACATACTAACTATATGCAAACTTCCGTTCTGACTCCCTCAATAAATCCAACTAAAAGATGCTCATCTGGCATTTACAGATCTCCTCCCTTAAAAATAAATAAATAATAGTAATAAAATAATAATCTAAAGCTGACTTCACATACATCAAGAAAATATATACATTCAGTTTGTATTTGTCTGAAGGTGAACTCAAGAAATGAACAGTTCGGCATTATATTCTACTACATCTTCTATCAGGTAAGGCTAGTCTTGATTCATGACATAAAATGCAAGATCATTTGCTAACAAAGTTTATCATCTTTGATTAAATCCTGGATGAAGGCTCTGACATAGCATGTATAACTGAGATGCCTCTCTAAGGGGGAGCAGGCCTATTTCTAGCCCAGCAGCTTAGACATCTAGCTCAGCATGAACTCTGAGTGGTAAAATAGCTTGTGGTTTTTATTTAGATTCAATTTTATCTCAACTTTAAATTTATGGGGCTATCTTCTGTAAGGTTTCATTTTAGCAATGAAGCCAAGGACATGTAACATGCATATACTGAACCATAAGTTTAGTTCCTTTAACAAATAGGGCTCACAGGTCCATGTGATTGTACATGACACGCTAAATTATTTTCAAAAGATGGTAGGTCCAAAGCTATCGTCCTCAGACCAGCAGGCCGAGCTCAAGAAAAACACTGATGAAACACCATCACTGAGCTTTTATAAAGCTTTCCAAAGCCAATACATAGATAAATTTAAAAAAAAATTGTGGTGAGGATGTGGCTGCTGGGGGGCAGTTCAGAGAGATGCTGATGGTAGTGGTAAGGCCCAAGACTGATATGTTCCACCAGCATCAGCTGTGTACAAACTTTAAGTGCAGGGATACACACAAAGCTGAGGAAAGCTGTAGCAATAGTTCCTGAAATCGTAAGATTCTGTTTTAATGAGAATGAAGATTTCAGTTTTTGCCTCTCCTGGAAAAAAATACAAATTGTGTGTAGTTTATTTTGTTTCCCACTTCTTTTCTGTGATTCACACATCCTGATATATTTTACTGTAAATAACAGCTACATGACAAACTTCTGTAGTCTCCATTTTGGTGTGTTTAGCCTCTCTTCACATCAGAGTACTTATTTAGTAAATACCTTGAATACAGTTTGTAAGTACTGGGATGTTCTGTAAAATTCATTGTATCTACAAAATGCTTGAAGAAGATTTATAATCTACTTGTTTTGTCTTTTTTATGTCTCCAGGGCAAATTGATAAACCTGGAATGAAAAGTAGGATTTAGTCCTAGAGACCAAAATCCCTAGTAGGCCTTTAAATTCCACAGCCAAGGCATTTTTATGAAGTAAGGAGAGCACATGAGGTCTTCAGGTAAGGCATTTTTCCACAGTATGTGTACAAAGTGAAAATGTGTTTTGAAAATTCTGCTCTCACTTGAAATTTATACTACTATCCATTATGCATTGTCTTCAGAACTATATTTTCTATACCATATTATTGTACAGTGATAAATGGTTGAACAAAATTAAAAAATAATGAAAAATGGGCAATGAGATAACATTTTTACTGTCTTTTCTGGTTTGTACAGATAAGGGAGCATATGAAATATAATGTTATCAGATTAATCTACGTTACTTTGGACACTACCAAACTTATGATTCATTAACAGGAATGTTTTTGCTATGTAGCTTTTGTACCAGTTATGTTGCTTAGCAACCTCAACTCCAAGATAATGCTGTCTTACTGCCTGTGATTAAATAATGTTTTTTCCCCTGTATTGTTTATGATGTATCTAGCTTATTTATTTTCTTGTTTGCAAACTGTTCCTTATTTTTCATGCCAAATATAGCAAGGTATGTATACATCCCTTGAATAATTTTATACTTAAAATTCATCACATACAGTCACCTACTGAAGAGAATGCAAATAGCACAATAGTATTATGGAAAAAAAAAGGAAAAAACAAAAAAGAAAAAAAAAACACATTTGTACAATAATGCAAAGAACATATAATGGAGAAGCAGGCTATAAAATTACTACTGATACTGCTGAATAAATCCTTAAAACCTTTTCAGCAGAAGTGCATTTCTAATAACCGTGGATAATGCGCTACTTTTCCCATTTAATTCTCCTCTTAAATAAATAAATAGAAAGCTATGGGACTTCTCCATATGCAGTGCTAAACTTTGGAACTGGTCCAAAAGCAGTGAAATAATATACTTTAAATGGTAGCAAATGCCTTCCGATGCTGTTAGGAGATGGATCAATGTAGTTTAAGTATTTACAGAAGTCTGTTGGACCTCAGCATTAACA
The DNA here is from genome assembly GCF_011077185.1 of Oxyura jamaicensis. Lineage (NCBI taxonomy): Eukaryota > Metazoa > Chordata > Aves > Anseriformes > Anatidae > Oxyura > Oxyura jamaicensis. The sequence continues at coordinate 7,465,003 of NC_048895.1, forward strand.
CTATTCTGAGCTATCATCTGAAGGACGTCGCACATGAAAATGGATATGAGGTGACTATCTATTGAATATATTTCAAGTAATTCTGTTAATTCCTGCAGAGCTTATCACCATGGTGACAGTGACAGAAATTAAACAAACTGGAAAAAAAATTAATTTGATCCATCCTGAATAAGATTCCAATGGAAATCACATCTAGAGTGATGATCACATCTAGAGTCACATTTAAGCAGTGGGAGCCAAATTCAAGAGTGACAGCTCTTCAGCAAATTATACGAGCCATGTCTGCTCCAAGGAGGGCTTCTGTCCACAGATTTGGTCTCTGTATCATACATTAAATTCTGTCTTGCACCATCTAGGAAGTGGTGGTTTTGGAATGGGAGCCTAGATAGGAGCTACTGATGTGAAATGTGTGCTTCCAACATACTGGCATTAAATCAGTAATTCTGCACGATACAGAAATTTGTGACTGAAGTACTAATATTCATGTGGAGTGTGGATGCAATATGAAGGGAAGTATGTGGCAGCGCCAGCAGTTACAGCAAAATAAGCTTTAAGAGACTGGGACCTGTATTGAATGCTCAGGACACTGCTCCCAGGACTCTTCACCCAGTTGTAACCTTGAGGAATATGTTTAAATCCAAATGAGAACACTTGCACTCTATACAACCGCAGCACAGATGATTCCTCGGGAAGACCCTGTATCCTAAACCTAGGAGGATGGCAACAAGTTGCAGCATATCATGTATGCCAATGCTTTCTTGTTTCCCACCACGAGAACGTGTATTTCAAACAAACAAGGAGAAACACAAGACATGTGACAAGCTTAGCTAAAACTTATGGAGCTATTGTAGTCAGAAGCAAAACACTAGCTGCCAAAACAAGTAAATGGATTCTCTTTGTGCTACAATATTACTTTCATTCAGAATCCTGTCAATTTATTCAAGAGATGTGAACAACTCCTTGTAGTAGGACATTTACCTGCTGTTTTGAAGGGCTTCTAGTGTATGAAGTTACTTATGGTTCCCATCTACTCATTTTTATTTCAACAATGATCCTTTCTTAGAAATAGAGAAATTCTGTTCTAGCTGAGCATTTGGGGTAGGTTTACAATTACTGAACTTGACTTTCACTGCGATGTTGAGTATGTGAGGATGTTACAGAAGGCAGGAGGGGAAGGTAATATTGCAATTATGTTTGTGTCTACAGTGAACTTACTATTATATTAGGTGCTTTAGACCAATGATGTAAAATCTCAGTGAAGTTCTACTGGATCCTTCCGGAATTTCATAAAAGTTTTTGTGAGAAATCTTTTGAAAAACAGATGTTTCGCCCCAATAGATGTTGGAAGTTTTCCTGTGTAGGATGTAGTATCTCCACGTAAAGCATTTGTTTCAAATGTATACTCTCCAGATGCGTAACAAAACTGAGATTGTGTTTGGTATCTAGTTTGAACTGGAAACCCTGTCTGCTCATCCTGTTGTTGCCATGGTTGCCATGTTAGTTTATTTTTACTTTACTCTATCTTGCACCAAAGAAGCATGCTTATACAAGTAAAGCTCTGACATCTGGAGATCCTCCTGCACTTGAAATCAGAGATAGTATAATTAAAATCCTTTATGTTATGCCGGACTAAATATTATCCTGTACAAAATTGTCTGTGGGAAACATCCAGGAGGCTGTTAATGGGCATACAAGGCTGAGGATCTCATCCACTATTAATTATGAATGAAACTAATAGAATTTGGAGCACCTGATTTCTTTTCATAATGAGATCCCCAGTGGGGAGGAGTTAACAGTGATAATGTTGGCAGGCTCTGGAGCTACAAGTACGCTAAATGATAGAGAGTTGTAATGGGAAGTTAATCTTGTATGAGTCGAGAGAAAACGGCTACTGGGAATAACAGGGTATTTTTAAAGGAATCCCTATCACCCATGTAGTTAGTGCATACGTAGTCACAAAGGAGTTTTACTCAGCCCAGAATTTTTCTAAGTGATATCTGGCATGTAAGAAACTTGAGAAAATTAGAAAGATACCGTTGTGACAACTTTTTTTTTTTTTTTTTTTTTTTTAATTATATCTATTCTTTTTTCCTACAGGAAAACATTTTGATCCTGGTAATGTTTATAGACAAAGGTACAGCTTCAACAGTTAAATATAGTTTTCAGTGGTGGTGTACCAACATCTGAAATAAACTGTTCAAAACAACTCTCACATTATACAGTTACTCAAAATTCAGATTTAAAACCTTCATGGGGAATCATATTTAATATTTAGTTAAACATTGCCAATTATCTTTGGAACAACTGAATAAAACAGAATTCTATCGCTCGTCACAAGAAGTGATATGGAACAGCCTATTCCAATATGAACGGAGCTCTGAACATTAGTAATCCTTTTAAAGAATAAAAAGGAAGTACATTATAAAGGTTCAATGGTTCTCATTAAAATTAGTTATTCTCAACACTGATCAGGAAACATGATCCTCTTAAAACGATCTCAGAGAGGATACTGCTGTTTTGATAATTATGACACCCCAATTTATGCTAAGTTATAAGTAAAAGTAAACTACATCTTACTGCTGTTCAAATATTTATAAGCTCTCCAGCTGAGCAGTGCTAATTAAAGCTTTATATACTTAAAAAGAAAATTTAAAATAGTACTTCTAGCTTGGCTTTTATGAAATCCTTTTTCACCAGGTTGTCATATAGCAGCACAGCTGCGATGACTTTGCATGCAGAAGGCCACCACAACCGAAGAGTAAATCAGAAGCTACAATTTTTTTAATGCCTTCAAATTTCCCATAACTGTTGTTTTGTTGGCACTGGTACACCCTAATTTAGTTATTTAATTTTAATGTTTCTCAAGGCCTCTAGGAGTACTCGTAGAGGGTGTAGGGGCACCCATCGGAACACCAATAGCTATTCTTTTCACTGTCTGCAAGCTAACTAGAAAATATTTTTTTGTTTACAGAGATCTTTCAAGTTCTGTTTTTCCTCCCATGCTCTCAGAGCAGTAGTTTCAATTTAATGTGACTGTTACTTAGTAGTATTAATGTTAACATCAGGTTAGGGTTAATAATATTAAAGGAGAAAAAAAGAGGAACTGGAAGTGAACTTAAAAAGATAAAATATCTCATTCAGGCTAACCTAAAGCCTCTGGTGAGAGACAGGACACCTGAAGCCCTTTGCATTTATTAAAGTCAGAGCTGTATTTATGCTGAAAGCTGCAGAAACCTTCCTGAAGGAAGCCACCAGACGGAAAGACAGTAAAAGACTATCAGGTTACTGATAACTGAGATCAGTTCCTCCACCCAGATCAATCCTTGCACCTGTGCAAAGGGAGGATGGCATGCGGTAAGAACAAAGCACCTACATAGATAAGATCTTTGGTATAAAGGAAGTTATGCCTGAGGATTAAGCTAAAGAGGGGAAAAAATAAATTTTCCCCCTGTTATAATTAAAAGAGATTACTGGTAGTTTTTCTGGTTGGAAATGAATTGTTCTGAGGCCTGCTTTCTGAGTAGAAAGTGGTTTTGGAGGCCTTGTTTCTAGCAGCTCCGTGGAGTTTCCCTTTAATAAGTAAAAAGAAGAGGCACAAAGCATATATGTGTGCGTGTGCATCTGCGTGCGTGCTACACAACCGCTTTGCACCTTTGTGCTTGGGATTTTCTGGAGAAATTCTGAAATTGCTGGTTTCAAATGTTTTTCACTAACTAAAATGATTATTTTTTTTTTTTTTTAGAGTTGTTATTACTTAACAAAGGTGACATAGGCAACAGTACAGCAAAAAAATAAGTACAGGAGTATTCTCCTTCTTGTAGCGTGCTACAGCTAGGGGTACTCTCTTGGTAGAGTGCTGTGCATCAGACAGCAGCTCTTTGCAGGAAGGTGCCTTAGCTACTTTCAATGCCAAGTGCCTTGTTTTCTTACTGAGCACTGGAAAGTTGTTTATTTATTCCATAATAAAGAGGAATGAGGGCATGCTACTTCAGGTTAGTTGTTTAGCAGATGTTTGTGCTGTGAACAACTGCTAGAGAAGCACAGACTGCTGCCTTATTATGAAGAACCCCCTTCCTTCACAATCTACCTTCCTTCATCTTCAAAATCTACATGGGATTTTCAGCTATTTTTGTGTGTGCTTTTAAGGATAAACATTATTATCTTGTATTTTTCTTCCTGTCTTTCTTTTATGTTAAAACCTACAAATAATTTAAGCAGATCTTCCTATCAAAGATTAGTACTTAAAAAATTATATTAAAGTTCATTGCAGTATTTTATCAGGTAATGCTATGGTTATCATTGTTTGTAGCTAAGCTTCAATCTTTATATATATATATAAATGTTATTTTACATCCAATTGACTGTCATTGATGTTAAAAGCTTTATTTCAATATATTACATCTTTGATATATATAATGCCTTACAGTTTCTATAGAACTACTTGATTTGTCCCAGCAATACATCGGTATGATACAAATTATAGCATTACGTACAGTTGGTGCAGTCATGTTAACATAATTGCACAGAGTAACATCTTATTGCAATAATACCATAGAATCATAGAATGGTTTGGGGCAGAAGGGACCCTTAAAAATCATCTGGTTCAACCCCCTCACCGTGAGCAGGGTCACTAGATCAGGTTGTTCAAAGTCCTGTCCTACCTTGCCTTGAACACTTCCAATGATAAGCTATCTACCACTTCTGTGGGCAACCTGTTCCAGTGTCTCAACATCCTAATTGAAAAAAATAAATTCTTCCTTCCAATTTAATACTCCTTAGTACAATCTGTTTTATGGTAAATGTGATATGTCCATGACATTTGACAATGGTCATACAGTTCAGACCTGAGATTGTGTGGTCCCTGACAATAGCACCGTGTTCAACAACTCAACTTTTTTTGCGTGCGTGTTGGGTTTTTACTTTTTTCTCATGTTTTGATTTTTTCCTCCACCTTTTCTGCTTCATATCTCTTGCAATTGTTTCCTACCATTTCCTTTCCTCTTGCCTTTCATAGGAAGGACATTCCAGTCTGAGCACAAGCAGGCTGCTGCTTCTCCTTAAGAGAAGCCTCAAAGAAACAGTGAGAATGTTTCTGAAGGACTAAATCTGGAGTAAGTTTATAGGATACTTTTTAGCCTCCAGCTGCTGGGAAGCTCAGACACTTCTTGACCTGAGTATTTAATAACCCTCAGTGGTTTTATTTTCTTTGAAGTTGTCCAGTCTCTCTGTGTGCTGCTGTAAACTGTCAGCACTCACTGCACCTTTTGGAAAGGAGTTCCTTAAATCTGCTCTTCACAACATGAAGAAAATTCTCTTGCTATTTTCAACCAGCACATAATAACTTAATTTGATCCCCCGTAACTTTTGCTTTCGAAGAGGCAATCAATGCTTGACCTCTATCCAATCTCCCTCTACCACTCATGATTTTGTAGATCTTTGTCATACCCCTTCTTAGTCATCGTTTTTCCAGAATGGAGAAAAATTATGTATTTAACAAGTTTCATCTTTTTTGAAAAAAAAGAAAAAAAAAAGTTTATAAAAATGGTTTTAAGACTTTGGGCAAACAATACTACATGTGAAAGACGCTGTCCATTCTGTAGAATGATGGCCAGTGTTCTGTTTTGCTCCATGATTAACACGCTAGAGGTACCTGCTTTTGTTTGGCACGCCTTTACCATCACTGGCATGGGACTGCCCCTTTTCTTTAATTTATATAAGAGATTATTCTGGCTTTTGTCTTTGTAAAAGAGGTAATTGGCTTTATGTGCTTAATTTTATTGTCGAGTTACAGAATGGATGAAGTTGGGTTGGATCTCTGGAATTTGCCCAGTCCAATGACATTGCTCAGGCACGGTCATGCAGAGCAGGCTGCCCAGGACCACATCCCATCAGGTTTTGAGTATCTCCGAAAATGGAGCCTCCACAACCTCTCTGGGCAACCTGTTCCAGTGTCCAACCGTCCTCATATAAATAAGCATGTCCTTATGCTCAGCCAGTTTTGACTGTATTTTAATATGGCTCTTGTCCTATCACTGAATACCACTAAGAAGAGTCTGGCATGAATTTCTTTACTGCCCTCCATCAGCTATTCCTAAGATTCCCAAAGACAAGTTGTACCAGGAAAGATTGAGGTGAAGTAGGCATTGAGCACTTTGGTCTTTTCTGTATTGTTTGTCACCAGGTCCCATGTCCTTTTAGCAGCAGCCCCACATTCTCCCTAGACTTCTTACTGCTGATATACTTGTGGAAGCCTGTCGTCTTACACTTCACATCCCTCAACAGATTCAGCTCCAGATGGGCCTCAATTTAAATGTAACAGATGATTTTATATAGATTTAGCTAATTCCAAAGCCTTGTCACAAATCAGTCTGGCTCTAGTAGAGGTTTCAAGATTGAGTTTTACAGATGTTACTTATGACTTGAAGAACAAGGAGGTTAAAAGAAGTAGAAATGCAACTCCCAGCCCAGCACAAGTGTTGCTTTGGACCTCAGTTAACTGAAATGTAAGAAAGAAATCTGTTATATTTTTATTCCAGTGAAGCAAACCAAACTCTCCTGAACCTGGTATAACTGATGAAGCACTTAAGAATGGAATGACACATATGAAAACTGAAGTAACTTTTTGTAATGTTCAAACTGGCCCTCTTTGCTTAATAATTTGCCTTTAAAAGAATGTGTTACACTTTCAGAGGAGATGAAATGACATCATCACTCACCTGGAGCTTCTATGAAAAAGGTAGCTTCTTATTAGGACCAGCTTGCAATTAATATCATTTTTTTGGTGATAATTATAAATATTTAATTGATTTCTGAGTAGGCAGACAAAAGAATTTGGCATAGATGTTTCAGTGCTCTAAAAGCACTACTTTAGAAATTTCCTTTGCCTCACAAATCCAGCTGACACATAGTACAGCACTGTAAATTACTATTGACCACAGAATAGATTTAAAGTCTGTGTATTTCAGTTAAAATACATTGAATAGTGACCTGAGTTCAGGAACTCATGTTTTTCCTCTATCCATGACCATTTCTTCATTTCATTGTGCTGACTGAGCACTTTTCCCCTACTGAGTCACTTTCTTTTACCATGACAGTCTACGGTTGTAAAGTAGTTTTTGAAAACTTGTCTGTAAAATACATAATCTACTTCCAAATGCAAATTAAGTAAACTATGATGAATTGGGCCTGCAGTCAAAAAAAAAAACAACCACTCAATTAAAAATCTAAGCAACTGCTCAAGCATTTTACCATATGGAAGTACCTTTAAGTATGAATTCAAAATTAACCCTGTATGGGGTTAACATGCTGAACTGGGAAAGCAGATCACAGTTTTTGGACAAAAATGTGAGTACTCGGAAGTCAAGAGTAACACTTTGATTTACTGACAGATTCATCCTCCTTTTTTACAGCAACCATAAGGAAAATGAGTGTGTGGAACGTGGTCCTCCACCCTTGATCTGCAGGCAAAGAGATGTTCCCATGTATGTATGTGCCTTACTTGCAACTTGCAGGTTTTTGGTAAGTGCACGATGAAAATTTTTATACCATATGTGTGAAATGAGATAGAAATGACCTTTTACTATGATTACCATGGTGACAGTCTTCTTTTTGGTACCAATAAGCTGTTTATTAATATTGAATTAACTACAAAGGGACAGCTGGAGAGGACACGATATAACATGTAAACATAGAAGAATGTGAAACTTTAGAAAATTTAGAGCACAATCATTAACATAGACATCTGTTTCAAAAAATCTTTTGCTATTCCATTGTCTTACACTGCCAGCATGCTTTACAGAAGACAAACAGCATGGAGAGAAAACAAGTACTTACAGCTAAGGCTGTCAACTTGCAGAGGAGTTATGTCTTACAGTCTTAATCTTTGACTTTCATTCAGCGTGTCCTGGATGTAAAGAGGAAAATAAATGATGTGTCATTTTGTTCAAAACCATTTTTATTTTTGATGCATAAATACATTTATGTGTATTTCTATATACTGTTCATCATTCCCAGTAGCAATAATAACTGAAATAAGATGTCACCTGCTTCTCTACTTTTATTCTTGTTATATAGAGTGTAGATTAAAGAGTCTTTGTTATGCTGCTGTATGAGCTACTGAGCCATATTTGCAGCACTTGTTAAGACTGAAATCCCATAAATAAAACGTTTGCGCTTACCTACTTTTGAGATGGCATGAATACATTCACATACGGTATGAGCTGAAGGAATCTGGGTTTTCTAGACTGAAAGATTATAATTGGTAACAGCAAATAGAGTGATCATCAAGAAAATGTATACCTGTATTGATTTTTAATAAACAAGAGTAATGACCCGTTCTCATTGTTTGGCAGAAGACATTTCAGTAAGTATTTAAAGATTCTGCTTTATTAGTGCTAGGAATTTAGTTAGAATAGGAATGAGAGCTCAAGTGTCACCTATGAAATCTCATATTTGATGATATTTAATATGTTAGATTCCTCAGAAAACAAAAAACAAATGAAGGATATATTCAACAGAAAACACTTAGGTCTTCCATTTGTTACCATCAGTAGTTTTGCATTTATTTATTTATTTATTTGTTTATTTTTCCCCTGGAATTGTTCTCATTCCAAGATCCTGCTCTTTTCCAGACTAATGGATTTGCTTATGTTTATGCACCACAAATATTTTGCCCAAGTCAACACATTTCTAACATTTCTATAATTTACAGAACTGGAACCAAAGAGTGTGTCTCAACAAGTCATTAATCTGGTAGACTCTTTCCAAATATAACATCTGCCAAATTTAATGCAAATAAATTTGTAGCAGGGGAGGCTTTCTTTGAGGAGGGGGGTTAGTTGGGGTTTACTGCTTAGTAATGTGTCTTGAAATGTTACCATCTCTCTACCTAAATTCCAAGCCCCAGGTGAGGCTGGTGCCTGGAGCAGTGTGCCTCCATTTCGTGGCAGCTCTGCCACCATGGAGGTTCATAACCCTGCTCACCCACAGCAAACCAGACTCGCAGCCCAGGTGTTTCTGGTTAATGTTTGCAATCTGCAGGATTTTGCTGTTGCCCACTCAGCTAAGCGTTTAATGTAAAATGCCCTCACTTCAGAGCAAGAGTTTGTTTTGGACTAGTGTCCAGCACTTCTTTGGCAATTATTAATTTTGCTGAACACAGTATCAAAATAGCATATTAACAGTAAACCTTTCTTTTGTTACACACTGTTTTCTTCTCCTTAAACAACATCTGCTCTTCAGTGCTGTCTGGAGTCTCTGACCTAAAGCTGAAGAGATCTTAACTTTGAGCCACCATATGGATGTAAATTACAATTTCTTAGGTTGGCATTTTTTAGGATGCATTAACTGAAGTCTAATCTGTTGTTGTCAAACTATATCAGTCTCTACAAGCATGATAGGCATGGTGTGAAAGATGTTTTTCTTAGGGGTTCCATCTTATCTGAACACTTTGGTGACATTTTTCATTATATACCTTACATTCTTGATTAAAGCACACAAAGGTCCACCGAAATTCTCTCAAACTTTTGTTTCACTTAGTGCAAGTGCCATGGGCATCACAATCACTTAAACATTTTTTTAAATGTCTGTCTGATCGAATTTCATATTGGCCTGACCTAACTCACCCGCACCTGAAAGGTCATGTCAGGCTTCATTCACTGTAAGTCAGTATAGCCTCTGCTGATGGTCTGGGAATATACTGATCTAGTGAAGGCAGCTACATGCCTTGTTTTATTGTTGTTGGAATTTGACCTATAAGAAGAAACCTTGCTTCAGCTTTTATCCTGCAGAAACATTTTTTTTTTTTAAGCCAAGGTACTCAAATTTTGTTTTTCCCTATACTGCTTCTCTTCCTCATGTTTGAGTGGACTAATGAAATATATCTGTGATTTCTGAAAAGCTTGCTGTTTTTTCATTAGTCAAATAAAGAAATTAAAACAGTCCATGGCTATTGCTGGAAATCTTGTTAATGCCTCTCACTGTTAATTCCCACTTGGAGCTATTCTTGATCTACTTTTTCTTCTGCAAGTGGTTGCTTTGTAGAAGTCTTCATAAAGGGACAATCTTGTAAATCTTCTAAGGAATCTAATTTAATTTCTCATTATCACTTCATCAGAATTTGGAGCGCATCTTCTTGAATTCAGGTACTTCCTTATCCCATCTTGGTTTTACTTTTCAAAACATTACTTTTTCAATTGGAATTTGACATCACTTTTGAAAGAGCATTTATGACCGTGGGTGGCATTGAACCATCGTGAAAAGCAGCTGGCACTTTTATGTGCAGCAGCTGCCCTTTGGGACTAAAAAACTCTTCAGACTTCTCTCTACTCCTGCTCAGATGCAGGAATATACAGGGAAAATGCAACCAGACTCTAACATCAGAGCAGTTTTGACAGTTTTATACAGTTTACTTATATTAGGCTATCATACCAGAAAAAGAAACTGTACTGTCAAGTTAATGCGAACTTTAAAATCATGAAAATATCACTGCTGAATCACTGCAGTATTTCATTTGAATAGCGTGATGTGAAATATAGCATATAGCAGGTGATGGCCGATTAAACACAGAAAGAAAGGGAGAGACAGATCTGGTCTGAGGCTGGATGATACGTATGTAAAAGTTTGCTGGCAGAGTTATATCTGCATATGAAAATTTGGGCAAGATTTGACATTGTTTATCAAGTAAAGTCAGTTGTACTAGCAAAATCCCTTGTACATCAGCCTCATTGTGTCTGTATTGGAAGAATAACGGAGAATTAGTACAAAAATGTTATAAAAATAAGATTAATTGGTGTTTCTAAAGCAGAAACTTTTAAATTCAGAAAAAAAAAAAAAATCATTTTTTCCCTAAACAACTACTGGTATTTTTTTCTATTTTCTGGGTTTCATTTCCTTCTAATCACGATTTGTATTCTACTGGCCTCACCAATCTAGTTTTTAAATTACTTCTATCAAACTAAGATCAAACTGTCTTATCTTGGCATTATGATATTAATATCATTTGTTGTTTTCAGCTTGGCACTCTTACTTAAGAACGTACATCATTTACATTCAGTTAAAGCTTTATTTGCATGAAGTTCAAGTGTGGTAGCTTTTTTCCCTGGAACATTTTTCACATTTTAAACATGTAACCATTCTAGATCACCTTTTCCATAGCTTGTGTAACTCTATTAAAATCACATTTGCTCTAGGCAATAACCTAGCCTAAAGCTGAAATACTGACTGTGACCCTTTGGAAGGATGTAAAGAATTTATCAGAAAAAGCATTGTGTCCTTTTGGCAACGTCACAATTAATTATCCTTGTCCCATTGTATATCTAGCATGTATATCACTATCAATTGGCCAGGGTGAACTGAAGTACATCCTGTTATTCTGTATTTCATACATAAACTATGTTATATTTAGGAAGATATTGTTTTTATAGAAAGGGTAAAATTCTTAAAACTTATTGCAAAACTCTACTAGGGCAGATACAGTCATGCATTTCTTAGTCCAGCATTAATCTAGCATCTTTAATTCTCAAACGTTACGGTACATACCTTCTGATGCTATCTTAAGGTGTGCATTTAATCAGAAAAACGGAAGTAGAAAACACAATTTATCTACAAGTAAAATTGTAGCTGATCTTTTGTTTAATGTGAATTTTACCTGCTGTATCTAGATATGGCTTAGTGTTGGTGGACTGATAAGGAGTTGTTCTGTCAGCTCTACTTGAAGTAACCTCATTACTCCTGGATTTTCCCTGAGGCTATTTCTACCCCATTTTGTACAACTAGAGCAACATGAAGAGACTGCAGTTTGGCAGAGAGATGAGTCAAATGCATGAACTACTAATTTAAATTTTTTTTTGGTCGTCTAAATAGCTGGCTTTCCTCGTACAAGAAACTCACTGGGAATAAAATTTCCAATGAGATTGTCAGAAGGCACAGTTCATTATTAAGGTCTGAGAAGGTATGTTCAAGGTGTTTCTTACACGCTTTTAAATCTGTTACGACTAAACAATATTTTTGTTGTAATAATGTTATTTACTATTTAGGGTGAATTTAAATATGGAAAATGTTGAGTAAATAAGATGAGCATCAAAAGCAAAAGTCACCACGAAAGCTGTTCTGCTACCTTTAGTGAAGCAGCCTACGATGGTAATGTTAGAATACATATTTCATACACAAAAGGCTGTTACCATTTCATGATCTACAGAAGTCCTTCATGATGAACGTAGTATTTGTTTATCATGTTATTTACCTCTCAGAAAAGTTAACATTGTTTTTAAATGCAGTTTGAGCAATGTCCAAAAAACTGAATTATTTAATAAATACACACTGGTTTCAATTGATGTTGTACTGATAAACTTGTTTATTTCACCACATGCTCTACAGCATCAAAAGAACCTCAGCCTAAAATACATGCAAATCTCTAGCAGAAAGATTATCAATAAAAAGCTTATGGAGAGCAGCCTGTGATAATACCATTCACAGATAAGACCCTTCTTTGGCACAGCTTCTTATATCAAATAAAAGCATTGAAATGCAACTTGATTTAGGCATAAAATTAGGTATTTCCAAAATTCACTGCTAAATAATTTATACCTGGAAGCAGATATGTGATAAGCACTCTTTACGTATACCACAGCTATAGTTTAACACTTTAAATTGAGTACATGTAGTAAGCGGTATCTTCACAAGTCACATGTATGGAATATTGATTTGGTTACTAAAAATGAACAGATGTAAAATGAATGACCACTTTTCAAAATGTAGTTGCATTGCCACGCTCTGGTACAACTCTAGCTGTATTTGGTGCATTTCCATTTCCATTGGATTACTAGTTTAAGAATCTGGACAGATTTATCAGTTTTGGAAGTACATTTCATTTTCTTACCCTATCAGCAGCAAGATAAGAGAAACTGACATTATATGCTATTATAAGTAACAGCTGCTCTTGCTGTTTAAGCTTTTCCCAATAATGATACATTTCACCACAATAATAATGTTATTGTTATCCCAGATTTTTAATAATTTTATTTAAAATTGCAGTTATCAACCATCATGAGGGAACACTTACCATAAGAAAGTGTTTTGAAGTCTTGGGATTTAAAAATTATCTCTCATTTTTTCTACCCACTTCAGATGCTCTGTGTGCCAACGTATTTCATGGGCTAGCTGTGTACTGGTGCCAGCTCTCAGGCAGATGGACAGAAGATGTGAGATGTTCATGGCTCAGGTAACTACCAGTAAGTCCACATGTAACCAGACATGCAGCTGTGGGAGGGAGTGTGGTTCCTGTAGGGCAGTGACCGTGGGGTCCTAGGGCCAAATGCCAAGCAGCATATCCCACTGATGGTGGAAGATGCCCTCTGGAGACATGTTTCTGACCGCTTCCCCCCCAGTATTCTGGTACTGTATGTGTGTGTCAGGCTATCATCTGATCTCTCCCTGGACCACTGACAGCTATTTTCCCCAGTATCTTGTGACTAGATGGCACAGTACTCTTCCTAAGTCAAGGCCCAGCAAGAAGCATGAGTCCTTAAAGCATGTCCCAGAGAATGACTAAAATTATGGTCATGGCTTTATAATCTTCTAGCCCTAGCAAGCTCTGCACGTGGCTCGTACCATCAAATACCAACCATACTGTTTGCTGAAGGGTGCACGCATCTGGGAAACCCAGAATCCACACAGTGGCTGACCCTCACTTCTTGTGCCTGCTCCTGTCAGCCAGGCTCAGCTGACCTCATTAACACCACACCGGTGGACAATTAAACCATGTTCTCAGCTCCTCCTGGCCTCCACAGCATTGCTTTGGGTCCCGTCTGATACCACCACAGCCTGCCTTGAGCCTCCGGAAGGCTACTTCCAGGTAGGTGCTTAATGCCCAGCTCCAAAGCTTCCTCTGGCAGTGAGTGAATGCAGAGGAGTGTTGCCCAGCCCTGCTACCTTTACAGAGCTGGGTGGATGCAGTCTGGATGTTAGTATTAAAAACAAACTAACAACAACAACAAAAAAGGTATTCAAGACAACTCTTTTCAAATTTATTAACAGAGAGATAATGTCCACTCTGAAAACAACTATGTGACACAGTTTGTGACCAAGGTGGTAGTACTAAACCTCCATCCTGATAAATTATACTTTGAAATGCGTTTACTTGGTTTGAAACATTGTTTTCTCTGTGGTTTCCAAAAAAAATGGGTTTTGCTTAAAATAAACAAGTTATCAGTCAGGGTACATTTCATTATAAAACTGTTTTGTTTCTATTCAAACAATATATTTAGAAGATAGATTTTCTTAATTTTCTAACTAATAATGTAATTATTTTTCTTTAGAGATAATTCTAACACCTTAATAACCCTGTGGGATACTTATTAAAATATAAGAGATTAAATTCAAATGAGCACAGAACAGACCTCTTCTTAAAAGGACTTCCAGGAAGGTATCACTGTAGGAGAAAAAGATTAAATTCATGTTCCAACCTATAACAAAAGGGAGAATTTAGTGCAAAGCCATGACCACCTACATGAATATCCATAAATTAAGTAGTGTTCTCTGGTTAGCCAGCCATTTATCCTCTAGATGGCTATGCATGAGCAGGTAGGAAGTCTGCATTTGCACCAGCACGGATGATGGGGAGGCTCGGTTATCTGTTAGGCCTAACTGTACTACGTGAGCACTGAGGGATTTATGACAGGATATTAGGACCTTTGTCGAGCTTGTGTGGGTGACCCATGGAACAGGATACCCAATGCAAAGGCCTTCTGCATTAATGTACGTCTAGAAAATGGCCCAGGAAAGAGACAGCGCTGTAGAGCCATAGTGATAATGCTGCCAGATTATGGAGATCCTCCGAGGAGAATGAGCAGGGACCGTCATTATGGTCCTACCCAGCTCGGCGCAGGAAGGATGCATTTTTTACTCTCTGCTTTCTCCAATACTGCTAGTAGCTAAGCTTTGGGTTTGCTGTAGTAAATGAAATTCTGTATATGCAATAAATAACCCTCCCTCAGTCAAAATATAAAAAAGGTTTTCCCGTTGAGTTCAATAAGAGCAGTCTAGAGCTCATAATACAGTTATTGGCTAACTTGCTGGAGAGAACAAAAAAGAAAATTGTTTCCCACAGGAAATCCTCACTGAGTATGGATTACTGTAAGGATGTACATTGGCACGGATTTTGGCACCCTAGTAAAAGTCATCAATACAGCAGCGACAAAAATGTTGCAAAAAGATAAAACAAAGTTATAGGTGATGAGAACTACAGAAATGAAAGTCAACTCTGGGTTAAATCATGCACAGGTATTACGTTAAACACCTTTGATCAGTGTTTACTGTGTTCTCTGAAGATGTGTAAAAACATTTTTGCATGGAATAGATCTGCAAATGTAAATTGTATTGCCCATTACAAAACGTGAGAGGTAAGTTAGCAGAAATGAACAAAAATATTCAGAAATTTGTTTCCTAATTAAAAATAAATAAATTAAATATCCCACTTGTTGCATCATGTACTATAACATCAATGGTGCAATAACATGCTATATGGTAAAGCAATAAAATACAAGTGATGGGGAGGACATTTTAATTAGCAGTATTCAGGCTGAGTAACATTGTGAGTCTCCTATAAAATCGGTACTCCCAAATTATGAACTCATTTTTTGCGAAGTGAAATAATTAAACTAAAACACTACACACAAACTGTTATGATATCCAGGTGATAGGTAAAGCAGTTATTTATACTATTGTTCTCCTCTCACACCAAATAAATAATTTAGAACAATTTAGTTGAGAGGAAAGAAGCAAAGTGGATATGGGTTGTATTGCATTAAGATAAAAATATATGGAAAAGGTAGATACACTTTCACACAATTGGAAGCATCGTAAGAAAAGGAGAAAGTATGCGTTGTATTCATAGGGGGTAAAAATACAGAGAACAACTAATGGAGAGATGAGCAATAAACAACAAGAAAAGTTAAGTGAAGCAAAGAAAATGCAAGATAACACAAAAGAGTGAAATGAGATTAGAAAGAAAAATAACCTGGAAAATAACTGTGCCACTGTTTCAACAAAGTTGAAAGACACACAGACACCCCTACCATTCTTGTTCTGAAAACCCTGCAATCAGCAAGAAGTTATAGTTGTTTTTTTAAACTGGAGGGGTGAAACTGCAAGATGGATGTTGACACACTTCAGCAAATGCAGCAGAGGGTGGGACATGTCGCCCAGAAAGGCTGCAGGTTCTCTGTCTCCAGAGGTTTTGAGCACCCACCATGGCCCTCCAGCCATGGGGACTCTCAGCTCGCTTAATTTTCTGCAAGCTGTAACTCCATGTGTATCACAAATGCTATCTCATTCCTATTAATTAGCAGATGTACTTTTGTAACCAATGTGTGCCTTGACAAGAGATTTGCCTCCAATCTACAAAAGGTTCATAGAACTGGTGAATTTAAAACAGCAGAATCAAACAGAAACGGTGAGGATGTCCATGACTAGATGGCATTGTTTGGAAGGAAAACAAACAAGGGAGGTGGAAAAGCAAGCAGCTGAAAAAATAATTATTATTTCCTGTTACAGATGAATTAAACATTTTCAGTGATGTAATTTACTGAGTTTGATGATGCAGGATGTCTGTTAAAAGGAGTAAAATGCATACCATTTACATTCAAGGTAGCCTAGTTTTTTTAAACAAAAGCTATTTCATATGGGCTTTGCAGTATACATAATCTTAAAATTTTGACTCATCTTTCCAATTCTTACATCTTTTATCTACTGTCTGTGCTCATTCTTTCAACTCTCAACTATATCTCTTATTTATTTATTTATTTATTTATTTTTTCCTGTCTGGCTACAAAGCTGTTGTAAAAGACAAAACAGATAAAATAGCAGAATAATGAAAGTGGATGTCCCCTCTGGTGAGATCTAGAATTCCTCTGTGGTGAATATATAACCTTCTTTCATTTTTGACACTTGAAAGCTTTCTTTAATGATGTCATTTCAGCCTAATTTTATACAGCCAGAATGTTAGATGTCTTTTAAAAGTGTTCCTATCTTTTATTGTTTTTAGCAACCAATTAATCCCAGGCCCAAATAGTCCCAGTTGCTCAGCTGGGTACTGGAGATTTGGCATAGCCTGCTGGGGTAACTCACTCACCTATTGCCCCTTGCAGTCTTGAAACACAGATCAAGCCTAGATTGTAGACATGGGGAGTAACAGTGGAAGAATCAATGAAAAGAAAAAAAAAACAAAAACATCTTTTTACCCCTTCATATAGTTACTTTACGTAAATCTTTCTACTGCCAGGATGTTGTTTTCTCTCAAAAGAAAAGAAGCAATATTCATGTAAGGAATTTTATAATTAGGAAACATTTCAACTACCAACTACTGCTACTGCACAATAATACCTCTGCCAGATCTGATTGCATTTAATTATTTTCTGTCCTTTCAAAGCCACTAGATGATGTGACTCTCTTGACTGCAAGAAGGTTGTACATAGCCAGCAGAGGTCAAATCCCCAGCAGACGTGTTACGTCAGTAGAGCCTACTGAAGTTAATAGAATTACTTTTATGTACTTTAAGTTTGAGCACATGGTTAAGCTCTGCATTTTCTTCTTCTGTATTGAGGTCACTTTGACTGTTTCAAACTATTTGTGTTTTCAATTTCCACTTTTTACTGAGGGCACTGCAGGCTGAGCAGGAATTCCACATTTTCAAGTGGTGTACTGAGAAGTGATTTCCTGCCTAAAAGTTTTCCTCTTCATTGCATAATTTCTGGGATGCACCTTAGTTTGTTCTAACAGAGAATTATTAAGACTTGACAGTAGTTCTGTTTCTAGCAGCCAGTGGCAGAGGCCTGAAAAGGGTTGTGCGAGCATCTCCATCAGAACTGCACACATCTGAACCTCTGCAGACCACCTGGGACCAGGTGTCAGTCTGGCTCCCTTCTCCATTCGGTCAGCTCCAGGGTGGGACATTTCTCTTTTCTTCCTCTTTTCCTCCTGAAACAGGAACAGTTCCAGGAGCAGGAGGTGGTTTCAGTGTAGTTCAACAGCTGTTTTTCTTTCCCTTGTTTGTTTTTTTTAAATCTTTCTTATAATGCTGATCCCAGAGAGGAGCACAAGGTGAACATTCTTGTCTGATTTTTTTTTTTTGTCTCTGCTGCTGCACATAAAAAAATCAGGTCTCTCAGTTTCTTTAGAAAGTCTGAAAAACTCCTTCTCCTTTGTCCTTCATATGTGATTTTTGATCATAGGATATGAATTTGGTGAACAGTTATCTTTATTGTAGTGCAGAATTCAGTTACAACACAGTAACAACTGAACTAATTAAAACACGGATCAGTCTAGCCTGGCATATATAATCACACCTCATCTTTCTGAACTGTAATTAAGTTTGGGCTCTTCTGCCATTAGTGGGAACATGCTCCACTCTCATTTACATTACAAGACTGAACTGTGCAAGGGCGCTACTGTGTTGGAACAAAGTTTACCCAAATATTTGACTTAAAATGGGTCTGACTTCAAAGGATCTACAAATTTCTCTTCAAAAAGTGTTTCTGATGTTCTAACAAATCTAATAAAGATAACTGTACATCTCAATAATAGAAAATAAGAGTCTTCCTGGTCAGAAGATTCACTTAATGTGTTTGTATTAGATTATTTCAATGAATATCTCTAATTGTTTTAAGGGTTTAATGTTTTCTTTGCTATCAGTAATGGACATTTCTAGATACAGGTCTAAATATCCTTCAGTGGATAAAAGATATTAAACTGAACTACTATGAATTTTGACTACTTGTTAAATAGCACCTATAGTAAATCATATAAACAAGCGTGTCCATTAACAGTACAGAAACATTCTTTTTCTCTTTGTTTGAAGAGTTTAGTTATCACAGTAGCTGATGCACCAAGATGTATTTCCCTGGCAAAATAGATTAAAATCTTAAAGGTGTAAGAAACCCACGAGTTTATTGTCTTTTGTCTTTCTCTCCAATCACGGCACTGGACAAAGGGAGCCTGTAGTTGCTTGCCTCCTCCTCAGCTCGTTTGCCCAAGGCAACAAACCAGGGAAATTGCAGGTAACAATTTATCTAATGCCTGTCATCAGTTAACTCCCTCTCTACCTGTCGCTAGGCGTAATTTTATTAACAGAAACTTGACCCAGGTATGCTAGTAGCTTGGAAGCTCGTAAGGGGGGATGAAACTCTCAAATAAAAGAGAAATGATGTGTGTTTTCTGTTTTAAATGCATGCTAGTGAATTTGAAAGTGAACGTGCTAATAAAAAGTGACGTTTTACCAATGATATTGTGGAAGCTGTGTGAGAAGAACTCAGAGCAGTTTCACTATGTGATACGAATGGACAGGAGGAAAGACTCGGTGGTTAACGTACATGGGCTGTAAATTCGCATTCGAATTTCCTGCTGTGGAAGCATGCATTGGATTTAATCAAAATCAACAAGGCTTACTATACAAGTAAGCTCCAATAAGTGAAAATAATGACTATTGAGATAATTTTTATTAAATATAAATCAGTCAAACACCCATTTTATATTGCTCTATTATGTTATTGCAATAATAAATTACTTTTGTTTACTAGCTACTCAAATTACACGTTTCAAAATGTACCTTCACATACATCAGGAAGGAAATTTTCCTAGCGTGAAAATGTCCGTAAGGTTGTGTTCTGTTTTTTCAGTGGGGTAGAATCAGAGGAAATCATCTCAATTTAAATTCACATTTAAAATAACGTCATCAGTTAATTAAAATGGCATTTACATTATGAAAATTCAAAAAGATTTTTTGAGAATTCATTATTTCATCTTTACCTTTTTCATTGTATTCAAAGTTAAATAGGGTAAATACTGATGAAGTAAAGGACCACTGAATTCACTTCAATTTTTCATTTCATTCCCCAGTTTCTAGTTTTAAAAAGGAAGAGTGAGAAGAAAAACTCAAATACTTTGTGTTAAACAAGATAGAAACATCTTTCAGTTACACTGAAAAAAAATAGTTTGACTCGTTTCTGTTTGCAACTTCTGTACTATTCAGTTCTTTAGATTTTACAAAATAAAGAAATATAAAATCTGAAAACTAAGAGGAAAACATGGCAGTACAATCATTACCACCTATTGTTAAAAGATCATTTGCATTTTCTGCAAATATAAGAGGTTTCTTATATTTATAAACAGGCATGAACATGCTTTCTGAAGTATAAGGAAGTTCAGATCTATACTTTGTAACTCATGTTACACAACCTTTGAAATTAGCATACTGACTTTACAAGTACTGTGTAGTTCACAGGCATATTTTAAACTGTTTTATGGGGCAGCAACTCCAGACTGCTCAGTTTTGCTGCCCTCAGTGCAAAGTCTACAAACATAGGCCCTGGCCTGGCATCATGTTGTGTTTGTGGATATTCACTCACACGTGACTTGATGTAGGACTGGGCTGTAATGCATCAGTTTGCCATGTTGAAATGTCCTCCTCTCTTCTGTACAGATTTTTTCAAATATGTTTTTTCTGATGACCAATATCAGGAACGATTGACTTCCATTCCTGTCCTCTCAAGTGATGATTTTCATTCTCCCTTTAAGATGTGCATCTCATAATAGCTGTCTCCTTCCTCTCTTCAGGTGTGCCATTGGCATGGATGCCGCTACTGACCCTCTGTGGAGCCACTATTCCTCCAGCAGCCACAACCCACCTCCTCTGCAGACCCAAATCTGCTCGCTTTTACCTTGCTTACAGGCTCACTGTGGGATCTGTGGAGATGCTTCCTTTATTTTGGTTGGGGTGGTCGATAGTGATCACAATGCTGTAGACTGGTGCTGAATGACCCAACAGTTTCCAGTGCAGTTCTAGCTCTTTTTTCACCCATTTGTTCACTTACATAGCATATTATTAATTTTCTTATTAATTTACATTTCCTATTATATCTCTAACAGGAACTCTCTAACCTGTTATTATTTTATCCTTGTGTTAAACAAACAATCATTTTACAATGACAGTAGAAACCTTATTTCTGTCCAGGCTATACATATTTTAAACACTATTTCTGGACTCTTCCCATCTTCCTGTATAGAATGACATAGAATGTTCACTGGGTGATGGATACTTGAAAACACACAAATCATTAGTCTAATACTAAAGATGCATTTTTATGCTCATTTTTTCAACAGAACATATTTAAGCCTTATAAATATTGTTTTAGCTGACAGTGTATACACCTTGCTACAGTCTTCTCCAAAAAATAATCTGTTTTTTAGCCTGAATCATTTTCATCTAAGTACTAAAATTATGCTTTTTAGCAAAATTTTCCCACTGCATTTGCCACCACTGATTGCTTCTCTCAAAGATCACCATCCTTGACTTCCATCCTTCAGCCCTAGCAGTTCTGTTCTCACGTTCCTGGCCATCGTGCTGTTGGTTTTTGTGTGGAATTTTCCTCAGTTTTTCTCCTTTAGCATCTCCTGTGAATTCTGTTCATGCTCACTCTACATCTTTGTTGTAAATCTAGCATTGTCCTTGCACAACTTCATCCACTTATATAGACAGTTAAGTGTCTGCCTAGAGGCAGAAGTTAATTACTGTATTGTGTGTTAAACAGATTAGCATTGTGTCTAAGCATCACTCCACTTTTAGGATGCTACCTGTTAGGAGATGTTTCTTGTGTGGTAACAACAGGCAAACTTAATACTTCAGGCTAAAACTCTGATCAACAATGTTATGAGCAAGAAAATAGAATGTATTTATATATATTTAATGTTATGCTTCTGTGCCAGCTAGCCCGTTACAGAAAGAAAAAGGCATAGGCTATGTTTTGTTCCCTGCTTTCCTTAGATTTCATTGCAGTGTGTTAGACTGCTGCCAGCATCCAGGGAGCAGGATTATTATTCTTGTCATGTGAATATTTTCTTCCCTCTGCTGACTGAGAGCCACAAACTTGTCAGACAGAAAGTCTGATATATTTGTACTTTTTTCCCTTTAAAATTCACCCATGGCAAACGTTACATGTACTCAACCAAGGAAAAACACCCTTCTTTATAAAGAAATTAGGTGTGCTCCCCAAACTGCATTTCTAATAGCCCATTTCCCATATATTATTCTAGCTCTGGCTGTGGGAATTGCATACTTGCAGGCAGCTGTGGAAGAGCTATTCATGTTTCATATCTACAAAGCTGAACATTTTGTTCCTATTCAGGAACAGCAGGGAAGACCTAGCCTGAGACAGCTGGTAAATGACTTAAAATTTCACTTGACCTGGAGGATCAGTGATCTTTGGAATCCAGAATCAACACGTATAAGAACTGAACACCAAATCATGGTCACACTGAAGTCAGTGACAGAATTTCGTCTTGCTCCAGTGGAACCAATTGTACCAACAGCAATTGAGAAGAAACAAACAAAAAAGTAAAATAAAATAAGATTTCTCTTACCAGAATTTGAAAATCTAAACACTTCTATTTTTAAGTTGAAGTTTTACTCCTGTCTTTTATCTGTGTCATGGAGTTATATCTTACACAACTCTAATATAGCAGCAATTAAGGTTTTTATTATATGACCTTATAGCAAATAACAAGATTATATGATTTTAACCGTCCTTAATCTGTACCTAAGAATTAGTCATTTAACACAATGATCCAAATAACTTGCTACAATAGAAACAGCAATTTAGTTAAAGATTTGTGAATGGCAAGGTTCACCCAAGGCTTGCTGCAGGTTCCTGGGGGGTTTCTAAATCGAGTTGTGTGCTTACCCAAATCCCCCCTTAGAGTGAATTACTTACTTTGTTGGCGTTTGTCCATGGATGAACTTGTTCCTGAAGGTGTCAGCCCTGAGATGTTCTTCCTCGCAGGGGTACCCTGAGAGACATTCCAGCACAGAGGGGTGATCAAGGGCAAAGCCACTCAAAGAGTTCTTGCTTGGAATCACTATTTATAGGATTGCAAGGTCTTTGTGTTTTGGTCAGTAATTTTCCAGGACTCAGGTGTTTTGCCAGTTTGTTTGGGAATCAGGTTGCACAGTCCCCCTCTTTAGTGTGTCCCCCACTTCAATGTGTCCTCATCAATGAGTCACACCACAGGGGCCTGGTACGAGCAGAGGGGAGGCCTGACTGTCCGGTGCCTGTCTTGCATAAACCACAGGTGTCAAAGGGAGCGAGGCAGCATCAGGTTTCGCCACAATCTGTAGATAACAGAGGAATGGTGTCAAGGTGACTCTTCCTTTGATTACAGAGAAGAAAGAGATGAGGCGCCATCTTTATTAGATAAAGGGATCGACTTGCAGTCAAGCTCAGATTCCTTATCAGGTTGTTTTCTGGACTCTAATTTAATTCATTACTTCCCATGACAGATTTCATGGTAATGAGCGCTGCCTGCTCATTGTTAACGAGCTGTCCCATTCAAGGAGCAATCACATTGAGGTCTACTGTGGCTCTCAAGCCTGAACAAGACTTAGGCCAAGTACAGGACCAGAGCATACCCACCACCATCTGGTCTTCCGTTTTGGTGCTGGCGCAAATATCAGGCTTCTCCTTCTTCTTCTTCCTTCCTTTTTTTTTTTTTTTTTTTTCTTTCATAAAGATACATATTTTCTCTATATATTTTCCAAAATGATGGCTGTGTTAGCTGCTTTTACAAATGCAACTGAAGAATGCATGCAAATGTCCTGGATGAGAAGAGAGTTTTCTCTCTCTCCCCTTCTGGTCCAATAAACGTTGATTTATAAAATGTGGAACAGATCCCACAGGACTTTAGAATATTCAGTAGCTTGGTAAATATGACAGTCATCTAGAATATGGGTTCAAATATCTACTGTACACCATATATACACACATAATTTAACTAAGATCTCTTTTATGCCTCTTTATCTGTTGGCTTTTCTCTCATTTTCATTATCAAGTCAAGAAAACCATGCTTGGGCTACCAGAGCATATCACCTGGCCAAAATGAAGAAATCACGTAAAGATAGAGGATAGTAATGCACACTTAGGAGCTGATCTAATCTGAATATTGAAATACGCTTTGTGAAGAGGAGGCTGATTCTGATTTGAACTGGATACAAGGCAAACTCGGAGTGTTCCCTCGCATCAGTGTGATAAGACGAAAGATTCTGCTGTGAGGAACCACACCGTGACTTAAGATTAACAGCAACAGTGCAGATGCTCTCGGTTCATCAGAAAGGAGAACTTAATAACAGAGCAGGTATTCCTGTAACTAGTGAACCTAGAATCATGTCTTACAGATTTGTGTTTTATGCTTCTTTAAAAATGAAAGTTTAAAAGTTTAAAAGAAAATATAAATTTTAAAAGCTCGGTCCTTTTTAAAAAATTCTTCAGATATATCACTTCTAAAAGCACCATTTCATTTTATGTAAAATATTTAAAATAAATTGTACCTCTTCTAACTTCTCAGCCAAAGTGCACCGTGAGAGGAGGCATTTTGCTCTTTTTTGTTTGTTTTACAGCACATTGTTACAGACTCTCTGTAAAGAGAGAGTATTTCACCAAAGACGGATTAGCTCCTTCCTGACATAACCTGACAGAAAATGTCTCAAAACACTGAGAAAATACAACGATTTTTTGTCTACCAATCTTCAAAAATTCCTTCAGGTAAACTGAGAGCATACTTTTTACTGGATAATTCAGTCTTTTCTGATATTTTGCCTTAACCAGGAAAACTGAGGCTTGGTACTTATACAGGTCATTTAACCAATGGTTCCCTGAGCGCAGTATCTCTAGGTAGTTTCTCAATAGACATGTGCTTTATCTGATGTTGCCTCTTTCACTTTTAAGAATGGCAATTTTGTGTATCTTGTACACGATGCTTCCAAATTCACAGTATCATTTCTCATTGGTTTATGTCAGATCTCTCGATTTATTTTTTTAGTGCTTATTTAGCATTTTATATGTAGTTTACTTACTAAAAAAAAAAAAAAAAGTGCGGTGGAGTGATGAGGAATCATGTCCAGAAAGTTCATGGTTTTTCAATGTAGTTCTGAAAAAGGACAAAGGCTGAGTAACACTGTGTTGTGCCTCACCTTTCTTTGTTACAGGCCGAGTACAAGAACATTATCACCAAAGACAAGCCTGCTCCTGACAGAGTGATCCTTTCTGTATGATTTAGCACGAATGAGGTACAGACTGAGGAGTTGGTGTGCGTCCTGTGAATCTCCGAAGCACCTGGTAGTGCCCATTTTGTCCCAGGGCTGCGTCCCCTTGCCTGCGTGAGTTAGGGCCTGTACCTCCACTTGTGGTGTAGCGTGGGCTAGCAGGATCCGCAGGGCTGCTGGCAGGCCTCATTTGTTCCTTATTATGTTTGCTTATTCCCCTTCGTTTACTTATTCAGGCTGCAGAAGTTTCTGTGTTTATGCAGACATGGAAAAAAAATTAACCTAAACACTTCACTGTCAGCAAGCCTGGCAGGTACCAGTTCGGTAAGGTCAGAAAGTGTAAAAAAATACAAACTAAGGTGATGGATGTGCAGTTTCTGAGAGGAACTGAACCCGTGCAAGGTGCGGGTCAGTAGCAGCGAAGGGGAATTTTGGAAACGACCGCACAGAGAGCCGGGACCGCGCAGAGTGTTTATTCCCCGTATCCCAACGGGTGTTCTTCCTCGTGCCTGCCGCCGGCTCTGATTCCTAGAGCCCCCGGGTGTATTTCTCCCCGCCGGGCTCCCCGGGGCCCCGCAGGCCGCAGCCCGGACGCCGTCGCGTAGCAACGCTGCCCAGCGCCGCCCGGCGGAGCGCCGGGGCCCGGCGGCAACCCGGAAGCAGAGGGGGCGCTGCTCCGCCCCGGGACGGCCGGCACCGGGCGGCCGGGCCCCGAGCGCCCTCCCCGGGGGCACCGGGGGCGACTCGGCGGCGTTGCGCCCGTTAATGTCGCACCAAGCACCCACCGCACACAGGGCCCGGGCTGCGGCCGCGGCACCTCGTCCCCGTCCCCTTCCCCATCCCCACACTACCACCGCCGCTTCAGGCTCCTCCCGGCCGGCTCGCCCGCCGTGCCCGGTCCGGCGGCGGCGGCGGGCGGAGGAGGGGGCTGCTGAGCGGCGGCTGGCGGAGCCAACGGGCGGCGGGAAGGGGGGCGGGCGCTGCGGGGGTGTCGTGCTGGAGCGAGGCGTGCCCCAGCCGCCAGGCACCCTGTGGAGCGGGGGAGCGACGTTTGCACGGCGGTGGTGGTGGTGGTGGCGGCGGCGGGCGGCAGCGGGCAGCTCGGCGTCCCCTCCACCCCCCCCCGTGAGCCTGGGGAACCTGCAGCTCAAAGCCGCCGCCAGCCACAGCGCCATGTACTCCGGCAACAAGCGGAAAAAGGTCTGGCGGGAGGAGAAAGGTACTGCCGCCACCCCGGGCCGGGCCCCGCCGCCCCCCTCCGCCTCCCCTCAGGGTCGGGGGACGCCCCCCGAGCCCCTGCCCCGGCCCCCGCCGCCTCCCGGGCGCTGCGGGCTCCCCTCACGCCGGGGGGGGGCTACCGGAGGGGACCCCCCGGGTTTTGGCGGGGCAGGAGCCGGACCCGGAGCCGGCCGGGCTCCAAACGTGCCCGTCCCGCTTTAATCCGCGCTGTCTGGCTGTTCGCGGGGGGGGGGAGGGGGGAGAAAATGGTGTGTTTTTCGCGTTCTTTGGCCTCAACGCGATGCCCCGCCGGGCTACTTGGAGGTGCGGAGCCTGCGGGTTCCGGCACACCGGTGCGAAATGGGGGCCCGCACCTCCCTCCGAGCTCCCCACCTCTCCTCCGGTGCGAAAAGGCGCCTGCCCCCACCTCCCTCCGAGCTCCTTCAGCCGCCGTCCTGCTCCTAAAACCTGGGACAGGCGCTTCCCGCTGACCTTGGTGTCCCTGTGTTGGTCACCTGGACAGCAGCGTAAACCTTTAGGGAGAAATTCAGGCAGTGGAAGTATAAATATTTACATCGGCTCCTGGAAAAGGCTTCAGGAAAGCAACCCTTGCTGTGTGTGTTTACAAATAACCCAGAAATGTAAAAGGGGGAGAGGAGGAAAAACAGAAACATGCCAGTGGGTCTGTTACAAGTTCTCTCTTTTCTCCCATGTTCCCTACAACTGCGTGTGTATTTCAAGTCAAGAAGGCAGACAACCGGTTCAAAGGATGGCATTCATCCTCTTTGTGGAGAAATCAAGTAGGCATCTGGAAGGAAAAAACGTGAGAGCCACAAACAGGCTGATTGCTGTGTAGGTTAGCTGCTTCCATCAAACTCGCCTCTGAGGCAGTCAGTTACGTTGCGTATCCGTGTTTTTCAGAGCTGTCCTGCAATGTTCCTTTAGTTAAAGTGAGATAAATTTCTGCCAGACTTGAAAGTTTCTCTCTTCAAGAGCGGAAAAGGGGGAGTTAAATCTTCTCAGATGTTGCTCATGTCTGATCGGCTGTAAGCGACTCCACCTGTGGAAGCCCTTCCTGCTGTCTGTTGTTACCTCCTAAGGAAATGCTGCTTTTGTGCAGGGGGCAAGTGGGGGAAGGCTCCTGGACAGCTCTGGTGGGAGTTCCTACTGCTCCCCTGTTGCTTCCAGCCCTGCTGCTGTTTGTGCAAGTTCGTAGCACGTGGACTCAAACCCTGGGTGAGGAGGGTCGAGCACAGGGGCTGGAACAGGTGAGGTGTGGGCACGCTTTCATCTTGCTGTGCACTGAGGATGATGGTCTCCTCCAGAACCACGATAACCACCATCTGTTGAGCAGGGTGACACTGGTGAACACAAGCTGAAGCTTGTGACTGCTGCTGAAGTTATTCTGGCCAGCAAAGCATGTTTCTGAGCGCTAGCTAGCCAGCACTTGGTGTCACTCTGCATAGCGAGAATGAACAGCATTTGCCAGTCTTCTGCTCCAGTAGCTGCTTCCCAGCGTTACGTTTGTGGTATTGGCCCAGGTTTTTTCAAGCGTGTGTGTGTGAAACTCTGGCACGTTACTGCTGATGCTGGTCTTTAGCTTGTAGCCCTGTGTGATTATTCTTACTGAGCATTCTCTTTACTAGAGAGCAAAACTACAGAAGCACAACTTCTTTCCTTCCTATGCAGCTTGTCCTTGAAAAGAAATTTTATGCCAGGCCTGCCTCTGCTGTTCCTGCGTGCTGACTGCTCATGCTGATTCTGCTCTTCCCTTGAAGCTTTGAGTGAGCATTTTGAACCTTTTATGTTTTGAAGAAGTTCCTATTCTCAAAAAGTGCAAACTGCTAAATGCTGAGTTCAAACCCACTTGCTTTCCTTAATTACTTCTTAGTAATTGAGGATTAGTTCACTTTCTCATAGGGTAGATCTTTCTTGCGGTCCAGTGAAACAGTAGGAACAGAAGTGGCGTTGATTTTGGAGTCTTTATGGCATGGGACTGGTCTGTCCGGGAGCTTCCAAAGCACTTCAACAAGTGACATGCAGAAAACGGTCTTTGCAGCTAAAGATGTTGGAAGCATCTTCTGGAAAGGCCTGTGTGCAATTTAATCTCACTTTGAAGTCTCACTGGTGACTTGGAAGAGCAAAGCTTCATACACTCTTCCTCTAGAATTGTGTTTTGGAAGGTGGGGAGCTGCCCCGAACTTCTTCAGCAAAAGGCAGTCAAACTTTCAGTGTTGGACCCTCCAACCTGATGCACACAAATCCGCTCTCTTTGTCTCGTGTTCATGTTTGTCTTTCTGTAGTACTTTTAACAGGCACATTAAGTATCTTGTATGCTTGAAGATGAAGAAGAAGAGTTAAGTGTGTATCCATAATGTATAATGAAGATTATAATCACGTTAGTTTTACTTTCATATTTGTAAGTATCCAATTAAGATACAAAGCCTAAATAAGGGGAGAGAAGTGGTGTTTTTGACAGTACAATTTCTTCTTCAGTTGACAAAAAAAAAAAAAAACATCAAAAAATATGTATCTTTTGATAAGAGTCCGCTCAAAACTTACCTCTTGTATTTTAGGCTGTACTGGCTATGCTCTGCATAATTAGAAAACTTACATTATAATAGAGTTTTTGCAAAATAAGCTATTTTCTTGAAAGGTTTGACCTAAGAAGCAGTTTGTTGAACTCATTTACTGTTCCTTCAACTTGATATGAATATTAGCATCTCTTTTCATGTCCATCTAGCCCTTTATGTCAAAGGCAAAAAAATATGGATCTTCCTTGCCCATATAGCTCTTAAACTCTTTGATCATCAAAGAATATTTATTCCTGATTAATGTGTCAAGAAAATCTATTAGTATGGTAATAGTAGTTCAGTGCCAGTGGTAAAATGTACCCAGAAACTTGATTAGCGCATGGAGGCCCTGACATGGTCTGTTCTTTTCACTCCTCATGCAAGGACACATCTCGTACAAAGCTAATGCTGAGCATTAAAAGCATATTTCACTTCTGAGCAAAATCATCCTGCTTGATCGGGTAAGGAAGGAGAAGAGGATGCGGCTACAAGAATCTGGTGTTGGGTCAAGGCCGCTGGGGTGTTTTTTCGTCACCTCAGAACCTACTGCATTTAGAGGCAAGTTTGAAGAAAAGTGAAGTTGGCACTAGCTGTCAAAATTGTACAGCCCCTGCAGTTGTACTTTTTGCTAAATGTCTTTTTAAAAAAAAGACATGCTGACTGTTTCTCAGAAAAAAAAAACACACACATCCATGTGTACTCCAGTGGGGTACAGCATGTTATACTGATGTTCAAGTACAAAACTATAAGCCTTAGCCTGAGCTCTTGAATTTAAACCCAGGTTCTGCTTTACAGCATTTGAAATCCAACGTGGTCCTTGAATCATGCTGGTCCTGGGCTTCTCTTTAGTTATGTGGGCAGCCGGCGGAGGGCAGTGGGCTTCCCTAGTGCTTGGGCTTGTGTTCCATCAGTTCGTCAGTCACGCTTACGGACTTGCAGTACTTTCTCTTGGGTAACAAACTGTTAGCCTAGTATTTTCTGTAGCTGTTTATTTTGGCCCAAATTGGGATGAAATGCTACTGGATGTGTTGAAAGCAAATGCTAGTAGATTTACAGAACAAAACAACCAATCAAAAACGCCTTTACTTTTTGTCACTCCAACCGTCTAGAAAGTGACATAAGGTTTGGCTTTTGCTGACTTCTTTTTGTAATATATTGGCACTCTGTTAATTTTATATCATTCTTCCTGTCATTCTTTGCTGGCATACATAAACTTGTTTCAGAAAAAAGTGCATCAGTTTTGATGTTTAAGAGGCGTTTTTTGTTTTTCTAAATTATTTCTGCTTTATAAATACAGAATCTAAAGAATGCATTGGAATGCTTGGAAATTCTATAAAATAACCATTTCCTACTTAATGAATCTGCTGTTGGATCTCTGATCTTGAGTTTAAGTGACTGGAAGACGAGGTGCTGTAGTGATGAGGGAAGGAAATCTGGACAGCTGAGAGAGCAGTGAAGCGGCATTTTTTTGCTGAACTGGGATATCCAGAAATAGGTGCAGGCGGTTGTTTAAATGCACTATGTTCAGCTCCTATTATTTGTAACTCATCAAATCACCCATGCTTGTTTCTTTCAAACCGTATTTAATTGCTTCAAGGACATGGAATTGGTCACTACTTGGCCAATGTACAAGAATATATGAAAGCTTGCAAAACTTCTTTTTTTCCCTTTCCCCTAAACAGAACGTTTGCTGAAGATGACCTTGGAGGAAAGACGCAAAGAGTACTCGAGGGACTATGTTCCGTTGAAAGATATTCCAACATGGATGGATGAAATGAAAAGTAAGAATGAAAGCGATGGTAAGCAAAATGGGGGAGTCTTTTTAAATAGAGACTGTTCTGCTTGATCAGCCTGAAGTTACTTTTAAGAGAGCCAAGACTTAGAAACCCTGTTGTTGGTAACAGTGGCAGCCCTATGTGGGGGCAGGAGTGCTTCACTGAGAGAGGTGGGGGGTGGAAAACACCAAAATACCTTAAAGCCTTGCTGGCATCCACTTTTTTTGCAAGTATATGCTGACAGTCATAACAATACTGATAGCCTTAGGTATGCAAAGTAGTTATTCTCTGCCTCAGTTTTTACTTTTAGATATTTTCTAGATATTCCAGTGGTCAGCCATGACTAATGCACTTTTGTCTTTAAAATTTAGCAGGCATCATGGTATGGGGAATCTGTGTAAAATGGTGGTGTTCTTGTAGGTGGCTGAAAACAGCATTTCTTCCTCATGATCCTGCATGCTTGCTTGGGCTGAGGTGCATCAGCCTGGCATGGATGAACCCCTCTCATAGCGTGTGGAGCATTATCAGGATGGCCAGTAGAGTTGTCCAAATACTTGCAGTAAACGCTGTCCAGAAATGTGAATCTGATTCAATAACATAGATCAAGTAATTGAGGTTTAGACAGTTGAGAATTTAATTCTGTTACAGTGTCTTACTCTTTTTCGAGTTCTCATTCATTCATGTGTGTGCAAAGAGGAGGGAATTCTTTGGTGTGATTTCCTTCTGTTTTGTTTCTGTGTCTTGACTTGGCTTAATTTTGATTCTTGCAATCTAACTATGAAACGTGAAGTGCTCACTATTGCAGTTTCCTTACTGCTGCAAATACAGGACCAAGTTTCTGACCCTTTTGTTACCATTGAGTACTAATACTGGCTGGTGTGAACAAGAGTGTAGAGTGATCTTGTGACCGTGGCTGGCCATGGTCTTTATGATAATATTCCATGTGAGACTGTAGTACTTCCTTTACAGTCTCGAGGGGCTAACAGAGTTGCAGATACCAATGTCATAAGCAGATAATGCTTTCATCTCTTCCTAAAAGTCTCCTTAATGACTTCTGAAGTGAAAATACGTATCAGAAATTGCTGAGCTTTTAAACTCTGACATAGTTTATTACAACAGTACTCACAGACCTCCTTCTCCCATTATAGTAGGTCTTTGGTATCTTGTAAAGAAGCTTGTCCATCTAGAAAACAATGGATGCATACAAATCAAAAGATTACCTGACTGCTCCAAAGTTTGGTTAGGAGGTCTTTGGCACATGAGAATATGCAGTCTGTCATGTAGTTTAACTGGGAAATTCTTTATCCTTCTTAGCCTGAGCTACACTTTTATTCAGACAACTCTCAAACTCAGTATGAGTTGCTGAAATTCACAAATCTCCTGCTACATGTCCTGCTGAACCTGACAAGGTGTGGATTTATGTTGCGATTGCTGTTACACCTCACATAAGCAAAATGTCTGTCTAATATGTGGGTATTGGATCATGGCAGTAGTGAATTTATTCCGTTGAAGGGATTGCAAGAATATCTACTAGTACCCAGTGCTCTGCAAAAAATGCTGGAAGGTGGAAGTTGTTCAAAAACACTTTATTCTCTGCTATTCAAGGCTTGTGTTAGACTGCACATTCAGAAGGAAATATCCTCAGTTTCTTGTTTTCTTAGCTATATTTATTGTAAATATTCCATGTGGAACAGTGACCTTGTAGAAGGTTAGAGTATGGAAATGATTCCACATTTCAACTGATCAGTGCAATTAAAAGAAATCTGTGTTAATGTGACTGTTACCACATCTGTTTCAAACTTTTGTTTCCCTTCAATGTTGACTCCACTCTGAAGGCATCAAGAGTATGCGAAGGGATGAAGCTCCAGGTGTGCTGAAGTCTGTGATGACTTGAGAATTCCCTGCCCAAGTCCTGGTATTTTCTTCAAATGAAAGGCTACTTCTTCTTGCAGTTACAAACTAGAGAGGTCTGAAGGAGGAAAAAAATAATCTGTACGCTTGACAAGCCAAGACAGCAACTGATGAGGAATGGGGAAAAAGCTTTCTACCATTTACTTCAAGCACTGTATACTGTGAATAAATGACAGATTGATTAGTAAAGTGTGGAGTAGCTGTTCAGAAAGAGTGATGAGGACAAGTCAAGAAAGGAACCAAGAACAAATAAACTGAAGCAGGTGTGATCAATCTTCTGGAGTAAGAATATGTAGGAGAAGGGGAGACCCTCTGGGCCAGGTATAATGCCCACAGATGCACCAGGCTGGAAACAAAAGGCATTCAGTACTGCACAAATATTTGTACTGACTTAGGAAAATCATTTTGTGAACGATACAAAGGCTTTATGGTACCAATTTTTAAATGTGAATGGCTTGCTGGAAGGCGTTATGGGATTAGTTTGGCACCCGCTCTTGTATGGAAATTTAACAGGAGATTATTAAAGCCTTTGGAGCTGCTGAAGGTGAAATGATTGAAAAACTTCCTGTTGGGAAGGAACCACCCTCTGACCATTCTGATATCGCTGTCTGGTCTTCAACAAGAAGTCTGGAGAACATACCTTAGTTCGTGGAGGGAAGTTTCTTCCCCTGCTCCTCCTTCGCTCTCTGGTGTGAAGTGGTATTCAGAACCAAATTACAAACCATACCTGTAAATCTTTGAGCAAGTTGATCTTAAAGTGAGTTATAAAAAGGTTGGAAATCTTAACAAGTGTGGGATGTGTAACAACAAAGGATTCTGGAGAATGAAATTAGGGAAATCTCAATGGCAACTGACAATTCCTTTGTCTTTAGTGATTTCTTTTCATAGCAGCAAACGTGTGAAAATGATGAAGTTGAAAGGAGCTGCGTATAGTTCAGCCTCAGTTTTACTCCTTGGCAACTAAAACAAAATCCTGCAATTTTATAAGACATCTTACATGGATGTGGGTCTTGATGTGCCTTAAGAGCTGAAGTTGGTTTGTATTTTGACATGGAATTTGGCCGATAACTTCTGATGCTTTTTGCTGTGAGTGGGGTAAGGAGTGATGTGGGATGGAAGGACATAAGCTTGGTGCCCGCTGCTCTGAACAGAGGGAAGCAAGCTGACACAGGCAGGTGTGTTTCTGGGAAGTCTATGGTGTCAGCATCCCTGGGGTTTGACAAGCAACTTGCCAGGCTGTGAAAGTGGACCTCAGAGATCAAATAACATACTACTGTCCATTCTCCTTGCACTGCTGTTATTTATGAGTGGTCCTTTTTAGCCTCAGAGGAGTTGGTAGCAAGGGAAAGAGTCTCTTTATGTCTACAAAACTTACTCGGGAGGAAAATATTTGTTTTAACCACTGTGAGAATATGAGGAACTGTCTGCTTCAGGGACTAAGAATGACCCTCTCATAAAGGGCGAGGTAGTATGTCTGCACTGAAACCCATCCTTTCTCCCACATCTCATCCTTCAGCTGTACTGAAGCCAGGCACTTCTCATCTGTTCAGTTACGTACTTTGAAGAACAATTCCTTCCTGACAACTTACAAATAATGGACTTTTTTTCTGAAACTCTGGATTTTCTGTACCTCTGTTTCAATGCTGTTTATTATTTACAACCTTATGCTAGACACATCCTGTACAGAAATGGTAATTTGTGTTTTGTTATACTTGGTGAATAAAGAAACAATGTAGAAGAGTAACTACTGTTTTTTTTTTTTGTTTGTTTTTTGAATTAAAATACTACCTTTTCCTTGAGTACACAGTTATTCCTGAGTATGTCTCTAGGTTTCAGTGGGTAAACTTGGGAAAAGACTTCAGAAAACTTTTCCTTGAAAGTTCTTCTAAAAACTGGGGGTTTGAGGAGTTGTGTTGCTGCTGATGTCTGTTTATCAGTAGTAGATAAATGCTTTACGTTAATGTAGTAACTCAAAAAAATAGAATTCAAATTTAACTCCAGCATTTGACAGTCCTGCTGGACTGTCGTAGATCTCAGGTTTTATTGGTGCAAAGAAAACAGCAAATTCAGGTGATGGTTTAAAGATGTTTGCTAATGGTAAGAACTACTTTCGGTTCCTTTAAAAGGAAAGATGCAACAACTTGTGAGACTTCTGTTGTTTTTATTTAA
This sequence comes from Oxyura jamaicensis, assembly GCF_011077185.1. Lineage (NCBI taxonomy): Eukaryota > Metazoa > Chordata > Aves > Anseriformes > Anatidae > Oxyura > Oxyura jamaicensis. The sequence continues at coordinate 7,499,733 of NC_048895.1, forward strand.
ATGGTATGAAAGGTCTGCAGTCCCTTTTGTTTTAGCAAGTCTTGAAATACATAGATGTTCCAGCTGCCTTTCAATTTTCTTAATCTCTTACTTTTAAACAAAATGATACGGTTCAAAATGTGTTCAAATAATCTAGTTTAATGCCAAAGGTTTTATGTATAATAGTAAGGTTTGGGTTTAATAGCAGTATTGTTGTACTAGAAATCTGTAGATATCTGAATGGTCACTGGGTTGACACAAGATTATAATAGAGACAAAGCAGCTGTATAAGCCACTCAGTGCTTAATGTCAGATAGAAAGTTTATGACAATATTGAACTCTATTGACCAGCATTTCTTGAGATTGCTAACTAACCACCAATAATACTGGCTACTTCAGAGCTTCTCCTGTTAATGATGTGAGTGTCTCTCCTGCAGGAACCATGAATCAAGGTGGTGATTGTTCCTTTACCAAAGGTCTTTTTTTTTAAAGAAAAAAGGAAAACATAACACAGAAACACTTCAGAAAGTAAGCTGCTTCCCAGCTACAGCCAGAAATGTACTAGTAAGAAACAGGGTCTTGCTAAACTGTTGTTACCTCTAGTGGGTCGTACAGAAAAAGTAATTATGTTCTACAAGAACATTACAATTTTCAGAAGTTGCTTGCCGGTGATGGGGATCTCTCAGTCTGCAACAGCTCTGTAAAACCACGCTTCCAAGATCATATACTACCAACAAATCAAGTCCATCAGCTTGCATTATCTTCTTCCTTTTAGTGACTTGAACAACTATCTTTAAAACAGATTTCTACCTGAGTGACAAGGAAGAAAGAAAATTGAGACATCTAGCTCTGCGTGATGCTTGCTGTCTGTCAGTCAATGAAAACTGTGCTTTTGCTGCTGGCACTGTTCGGTTAAGTTAGTAGCACAAAAACTTTTCAGCTGAGTTAGTGTACAAAACAGGAATACCTTGCATGCCACGGTTCAGGATCTTCTGTTGTGGTCTTGAATGTGAATTTCAACTTCACTTAAACTCAGTGCTGTTTGATTTTTTTAATTAAATTATTTTAATGTTTTCTGTATTGGATTTGCACTTCAGGTTTTCTTTGCCAAAGACGGCTTTGCAATTCACGGAGATTGAACTTGCTCCCAGAGATATTTTCCATTTGAGAATGAAGTGAGAAACAGTTATTTCTGGGAGTTGGTTTGGTGTTGTTAGCAAGTATTCCTACTTAGTTGGTGGTAACCATTATTAAATAATTCAAGTAGTGAGTTTGGGGGGAGAGCTGGTGAACAAAAAGAACCAATATGTATTCATTCAATTGATCTTGTAACTTCCTGGTGAGCAGCATGTATATAACCTTTACCAGATGGGCTTTCTGTCAGAGAAATAATGTTTGTTTTATGGTTCTCCTCAAAGAAAAATCTTGCTTTGGTGAGGTAGTTATTAAAAAGCAAGAATTCAGCCCTGTTTATAGATGTGTATATAAATAAAGAACACAATGCAGTGTGGCTAATTCTCTCCCTATAACAAGATAAGTTACTTGTCTTTGATTAAGATGATGACTTCTTTGTAAGCTCTGGTTCTGTGATTTATTTTTTAGCAAGTTATCATAACACATAGCATTAAGCTGTACATGACTGTGATGAAGTTGTCATTTTAAGGCCCTTTTCAGTGCAGCTGAGAACCCCTTGTATTTTGATGTGGCCAGCTATAGTTAACTATAGGAAAGGATGCTGCTACCATCAATAATTAAGAATCCTTACCGAAGCTCTGCAAGCGATCAGTGTGCTTTTAAGAGTCCTAGTAGCAGAGTTGCAAAGTCAAGTTAAACATGTCTTTGCCAGGTGAAAAATATATCTAATGTTTAAGTGCTCTTAACTTGAATCTTGACCAGATTAACAATATGCAAGCTGTTGTCCCATGCAGTAGGAGAACAAATCCTTTTTTGTAGCTACAGAATGTCGCTGTGTACTGAAGTTGAGTATGGAGGTCCGTCCCTAAGGAGGTACTAGCCCTGTCAAAGGAGGTCTAGGACTAGGAGGTCAAAGCCCGGATGATGCCATGTATTATCAGCAGGTGGGCCTGCTTGGATTACAGGGAAGGATGGCTTTATCAGCAGTGATGCTGTGTGAGCTGGTATGTGGTGTTCCTTGAAAATGGCTCTCAGTGTGGCGTTTTCCAAGTTCCACTGGACTTTTTCTGTGGCTGACTTGTCTCAAATTCAAGACTTCAAGGAGAAAGAAGAACAGTAACTTTTTGAATGAGATAGCTGTTTGATGTATGTGGATGGAAAAGCAATAGGTCATGTGTATCCATTTCCAGTAATTTCTGTTTATGTATCTGTCTTGTTTTTCTTCCCTGATGGACTTATTTTCCCTTTCTTTCTTTTTTTTTTTTTTTTTTTTTTTTTGTAATGGATGAACTCCCTTTTGCAAGATCAGGTCTCCAAATTAATCTCTTGTTCTCTGAAAACAGTTTCAGTAAGTTATCTAGTTTTGCTCAGTATGGTAGTTTGGCTAAAACCTAAATCTATGACTTATGATGGATGGTAGCATATGTGCTCACAGTGTTTTGCAGACAGATGTGAGCTGATGTGCCAGCCTGACTAAAAACCATGTGTCTCTGAAGAGCTTGAGGCCAAGATCAAGCTGTTAAATTGTACCCTTGTCAGGGCTGAGTAGTGTGGGTGTGGTGCTGTGTTGACTGGTTGCACGACTTTCAGATAACCTTCACTTCAAATGCAGACTGATGTCCACCTGTAGAAAACTGGGACCTTCTTACTGAAGAAGAGAGCTGGCATTGCTTGCCTTGCTTCACTGCAGCTTAGTTGTGACAGACATTTATAAAGATGCTGACCTACTGCCTCAAGTAGGACTTGCTGCCCGGGGCTAATAACAATTAGTGATCACGCAGGCTAGGCCTGCCAGCTGCTGCTCTCCAGACGTGGGAGGCTTGCAGCGAGTCCGAAAGCACATCGGTATCTTTGTGGTGGTTAAACTCCCTTGATAAGGTAGTGGTGTCACCGAGAGTTTAAGCTCATTGAGCTCTCTGAATGGTAGTAGCCAGCTTTCATGCATAGCTGCATTTGCTTCATGCACAATTAAACCCATGATTACACGTGTGTTAAAAAGCTAATCATGGGAAACCAGATAAGCTTGATTTCCCTTTTCTGGTTCACTAGAGCCGAACTGCTCGGTTCAGTAGAGCCAAATTGCTCACCACAGAGAAACACCTATAACAGACAACTAACCTTTGAGTAAGTTGTAGTACTTCCTACGTGACGTAGTACGAGGCGCTCTCTGTGAGGTGGCATCTAGCTGATGCGCCGCCAGAAAATCCAGCTGGCACAGAATTCATCAGCCCTGCAGGAAGGTCTGCATACAGATGTTTGCTACAAGGTACAGAAAATGCTTTTCTGTGCTGGAGAGTAGGCTTCAACAATCCAGTTTATGTTTAAGCTTTTATTTTGCACAGTTTTAAAACCACTGAAATTATAATTTTGTGTGTCTCCATTTCACTAAGATAATTCTTATATAAATGGAGGGGGTTGAGCATCATGTTTGTGCACAGCAAAGGTACTGAGGTTTGCAGCTGTTCTGTGTTAAATGGGCGCGTAGAAGTGTGTGTGACCAAGGGCCTTCATCCAAGTTTCCAGTTGTTCTTGTGGGCAGGATGCTGTAGAACTCGCATCTTCCAGAATTAAACCTCTCAGCATCATGTTGATGTAGGCAAGACATTTATTTCTGCAAGGTGAAGTAGTTCTCTACACGTATCTTTGCAGGAGTAGCATCTTGAGGAGTTAAGCACTGAGTTAGTAAAGACTGTTTTATAGTTTACCACGAGGAACCTCTCCAAAAGATGAGTCCATCCATAATGCAGATCTGAAGAAAGGGTAGAACTGTTTGCACATTTGTTTTACTTTAAAACACTTACCTGCCCCTGGCTTTTCTCACAGAGGCTTTTTTATGTGAATATAGGCCATTTGGATACTCTCCTTTACACTGATGGTTACTCTGTAAAGGTGTTATAAGTTGCCTGTCACATTTGTGCAGCAACTGAAAAACTCCTAGTTCAAGCTCAGCCTGGGTTGGATTGATTGCTGTGTGGTTAGTGTCATTCTTTGTAAACAAGGATCTGCTTAGAAAAAGACACTGTAGCATTCAGTTCTCAGATGAACATAGTGTGTGTTGCATTGCTACACTTTTGTGGGAATAGTTAATGAATCTCAATTAACTGAAAGAAAACCCCAGACCTAGTGGTGACTGCCACTGAGGGTATGGATCAGTTATGTTGGAAGAAGTAGAGGCTTTTTTTTTTTTTTTTCCCCACTCTTTTTGCCAGCAGAGCTCTAAGTTTGTGTGTCGCAGGTAACTAAATCCAGACAAAATAAGGTGGTGCTCACTGAATTATGCCTGCAAGGATTTATGCTACAATGTTTTAATGCTATAAGTTTGGTGTGTCTTTTTCCTCCTTTTAGAATTTATTTTATTTTACGTAAATTTGCAGAATAAGATGGAACTAAATATTCCTCCTAACTGTTAGTGAATTGGTATTGCATCCTATTTCTGAAGACCTTACAGTAAGCAACTGTGATTCTCAGTACTAGTGGGTATTGGAAGAGTCCTCTTGAAACACTTACAAGGCTTACATCTGTACCTTGCTGTTTGGATTGAAGTTATATTGTTTCTTAGGATAGTGAACTACTTTTTTTCTTTCCCCTCAGGTGGGGGAATGCTGCAAGGTAAGCATGACCCAAGTCTAATGTCTTCCTGCAGAAGACATTTTTTTGTACTTGCATAAAAACGTACCTATCTGTACCCCTGGTACTAGCCAATTGAAGTCCCTCTCCCATCTCTAAGCAGTGTTGTCAGCATATATCATGCAGAGATGTTCCTGAATGCCAGTTGTGTGTAATGTTTGCAGGCAGTTGTGCAGGAGTTACGTAGTTTGCTGGTAGTAACTTCTTATTTCCAAGCTCCACAATAAGTGCTACAGAAGGTGTAATGCTGAACTAGAGAAACGGTTGCTTAGCAATGGTGTAGGAAATGTATATGACAGAATGTGGAGTAAAAAATGTCTGCTTAAAAAGCTAATGAATTTGATTGCACACTGTAAGCTTATTTTAATTCTGCTTGATGCTGCATGTGTTGTGTACGCCCACTAAAATGAGTTTATACTTCTAGGTGAATAAAATAAATGCTGCAGATAACCTAACACCTGGTCGCACATAAAAAGGCATTGCTTTTTTCCAGCCGATTTCTAAAGTTGACTGGGGTAATAGTGTGGTAGCATAAGTTTTGGGTGAAGGTTATCTTGGGAAGTACTGGACTGATTTGGGCGTACCGGTAATAGTGGTATGGATGCTGAGGTATTACCAGGACATCGATCTTGCAGTTAAGGTGATCTGGTTTGTCTTTGAAGGAGTCTAGTGAAGTAGCATCACTCATAGTCTTTCAGCTTTATTTAACTTTCAGCTTTATTTAAAACACTATGAACATATTTTTCTGATGCCATAAATAGTAGTCGGAAGAAGTACATGTTTTTCTCTGTTTGAATTCTCATTGACTACAAGTTCTCTGCAGTAGAGACAATCAAGTAGGGATTGGGTTGGAAATGTTGCGGTGTAGTTTGTGTCTCCGTGTGGCCTCAGGTGACTGTTTAATGTACTTCTTACAGAAGAGTAGTGAGAGTTGGGCTGAAGGATCTGTATACCTAAGTACTTGGTATCCTTCAGATCCAGGTGCTGAAAAATCAGGCTTGGGCAAGAACTTAGTAAATATGCTGTGTAACAGCATTGTTATTCTAATATATTGTCACAAATCCCTCTGAAGCCTCGCACTAAGGAAAAAAAAAACACACAAGATCACAAGATGGTTACTGAGTGAGTTTCTTTAAATATGCAAAGCACAGGTCCTTCTGGGTTTTGGCTAAAGCAGCAGCCTTGCCTATGGCCCCTAAATAGTGAAACCTCAAGGCAGAGAAGCAAGCATAGCAGCTGGATGCTGACTCTCCAAGTAAACACAAAAATACCCTAGGGCCTCAGTCTACTCACGTTGTGTCTTTGCTCTGCCACTGTGCATGGCACTGAGGTGAGGAGACTTTGATTTATGAATTGACAGCTGTGTGTCCCTGCAGACCAGATCGTATCACAAATGCAGGCTGAGTATGTATTCCTTTTCTTATTCTCCCTGTTACCACTGCTTTCTCAAACTTTGTTCTTTGGTATTTCTGCATTGCATACAAAGTCCTTCATAGTTTCCCAGGAACTTCATGAAAAGGTCCAGCCTCTCTGTTCTTTCGCCTTCCTCTTCTCACAGACTTAGCGGGCTAGTTTTGCCTTTGTCTTGTTTTTTGGGGGTATACAAAACTCTGTGGGGTAGAGTGAGGTCACAGAGGGGATTAAAGCTCTGGAGCATATCTTCTCCAGCCTAGACCCCAGCTCTCCCAGCCTCTCCTTGTAGAAGATAAGTCCTGGATGGGATCTTATGTTTTAAACATAAGAGGGTGTAAAAGGGACAGAAGGCAGCTCCGGCCTTCTCAGCAGTGCGCCGTGACAGGACAGGAAGCCATGGGCACTACTTGAAAGAGAAAATTCTCTGAAAATAGGAAAGCACTTGCTTCCTATGAATGTTTGAACCCTGGAACAGGTTGCAAATTGGTGGTGGAGTCTCCACGAGTCTTCATCCTTGGAGATACTCAGAATCCAACTGGCCAGGCTCCTGGGCAGCCTGCTTTGAGTGGGGGGTGCTGGGCTGGACATCCCTAGAGGTCCCATCCAACCTCATCCATTCTGTGTTTTGTGGTGTCTGTGTGCCCCACTGGCTTCATACTTGGCTACAATCCTTGGCTAATCCAATTATGCCACTCTGTAATTAGCTGAAACAGCGTATTGGCAGAGTACCATCAGAGAAGGTGTTGGTGTTCATCATCAAGTGCCTTTAACTTGCATGTTGTGCTGTGTTTTTGGCTAGGTAGAAACCGATTTGTCTGTGGCAGCTGTTTCTTCCCTGTGCACAAGTTCTGTTTGTGTTCAAGTCCAAGAAGTGGCAGAGCGAATCTGTGCTACAAAACTCAAGTACTGCATCTGTGAATGCTTTCCTGTGATGATGAAACACGTGGAAATAATGCTTATTTTGATTTAAATAAGCAATTGCTTGTCCTGTACAATCATCCACTGTTAGTAGGAGTGAAGGCAGGCACGTAATGTAACAGATCTTACAATCTGGCTCTCCTAAAGCTCTGTAAGCATACGCAGAAACAAATGGAATGGAAAGCTGTGGGGTTAGTAATTGCTGATAGTTTGTCATTTTAAATCTGTATAAGACATTTGTAAAACGAAGCATGGGGAGGAGGGGTTGGAAGCACCGTAGACAAGCATGCTGAATATTTAGTGGGATGGTTGCTACACCATTTCTGGTGGTTAGACAGTAAAACTTGCTTTACTCCTTTGTTTCTTCAGCAGCCCATGCGAAAAAAAGTGGAGCAGTGTCCTAATTCAGCCTTCTGTTGGATTCTCCTGGGCGTGAAAGTGTTGGCCTTTGCCTGGGGTCGATGTTGGGACTCGCATCCCTTGCTCCAGGCCTTTACCCAGCACTGCTCACGGATCCTGTTACAGATTGCTGTGGGAGAAAGCATTGTGGGGATATGTGTTTCCATAAGTAGCTGTTGTGACAGGGAAGAGAAAGCAGAGATTTTTCTTATTTTCTTGGAAATAATTTATTTCTTTTAGCAGTGATTTCTACAGTTGTGTATAAATGATGAAACTCGCCCATTTTCAGCTTTGTTGCTTGCAGTTCAGTCTGTTACTCTTATTTTTATGAACTAGAGGAAAGCACTGAGAAATAGGATTTGTTAAACAAAATTTAATTTTAACACTGCAGGCTTTTGAGACTAGCCGCAGTAAATCCTTTTCGCTTGTTCCTTTTTTGATTTCTTTTCCTATCTGCTCCTGCTCAAGGAATGCCACAAGCTTTCTTTGCCAAAGGTATTGCTTTACACTATGGGTCTTTAATAACTATTTTTTACTACCGTGTGTGTACTCTCTTTCATTATCAGAGCTGAAAAATTACAATGTGTTTCTAACAGCAGCTCTTCCAGCTGCAGGTTTTTCTCCTCCCTTTGGTGGCAAGCTCTTTGGTATTGCTGCAGGGATTCCTGTAATTGGATGCCTGAGACAGTTTCAAAAATTAAGATGCTTTAAAGTGTATGAAAAGTCAAAATCCTGTTCTGCTGAATTGCAGATCAGGTGTTAGTCAACAACGGTTACCTGTGATATCCTTTTGAACTTGAATCTAAATCTTGATTGCTTCTTTGAGACAAGGGTAGGGAGGGAATACTTGAGAAGACAAAAGACCAGGTGAAGAATACTATTTTTTTTTAAAAAAAAAAGGGGGGGCAAAAAAAAAAAGCAAGCTTTGAAGTATCCCTCTCTATACTGAAGGTGATAATTTAGCAGGGAAAGCAGGGAAAAAGGGGTTAACGTACCTTCTGAAATTCTTAAACTCTTGGTGGAAGTTTTGCAGACGCTGGGTATTTTAGCAGTGACTTGGTTTGGGTTGGTTTCGCAGCGGTGTTAGGTTGTGGTGTGCTTCTACCTTGTCATCCCAGCCTGTTCGTGCCTTTGATGGGGGCTCCCTCTAGTGAGCTGTTCGGAAAGTCGTTTTTCTTCCGAGTTCTGAAGAACTTCTCACTTGGGTTCAAAGCACAGTTCTTCCTTCGCCAAATCTAAAACGGCATTTTCTGCACACGTGTAAGGTGCACCTGGATGCTGGGGTTGTCCTTGTCCCTTGGTGCAAGCTGGAGGGAGCTGCAAGCAAAGCAGAGAGAGGACTGCCTATTTGCTCTGTCTGGCATTAGGACCTGGGCTGGTGTACTTCATGTTTGGAGACAGATGTGGATAGAAAGAGCTCAGAGACGTCGTGAGCATGGTTGAAGGTCCAAAGGATGTGACCTAGGTGAAGAAGCTAAAAAGGGAAACTAATTTCTCAATGAAAGAGCATGGAAGAAGGAAAATGCCAGTGGAGAGAGGATGGGGCACCAGATGTGTGCATGAGGATATAGCAGGTGGGCTTTGCTTGGCAAACTTTTCTTGACAAAGCTCTTCAGGATAAATTAGTGCAGTCTGTTTACAGATAATGCTTTTTAAAATCAAACTTGGCATGCTTGAGATAATAACAGGTAGAAATACTATGCAGAGTATTTCTGTGCACAGGTGGTTGAGCTGCAATTTGAGGAATTTGTTTAGAAGAAGTAAGAGGTAAGAGCAAATTGCTCGTGGTTATTTAATACACGCTACTTGGCATGCTTGGAAACATCCTTGCAAACAAAGCCGCTGTGTGATACCAGATGAGATGAACATTGTTTATCGTATTGCTCAGGCCCCTCTTCTTCCTCGTCCACCTTGGATTAAAAATGTAAGTGTGCCACTGCTGGATCATATCAAAGGTTTGCATTATCCCAGTGTCTGCTGGCCAGCTAAGGCTGCCAACAGGAGACTGCAGGGCTGAGAAAGCAGATGAAAATGCTTTTCAGGGATACTGTTTTAGCTTCCACCAGCCTGTAGCTATGGGTATCTTAATCTAACAGCAGCATCCTTGTGTTTGATGTCTTCAGATAGATCTGATGATAAGGATTTGTCCAGCTGCTGTTTGACCTTCTATAACTCTTCACTATTAAATTTGTGGAAGAGTATTGCATATGGTGGAGGGGGTACTTTTTTGCCTTTTAAATCTTTTGGATTTATTATTTGAACCCTTCCTAGTTATATTGTGAAAAACAGTAAGCACTTAATCATTTTGCTTTCTCCAGCTTTTTGGTCATCTCTTTTCTGCTCTGCAGAATCCAGACTTCTAGTCCTTCTCTGCACTTTCAGTTCAGCAATGGTTTTGCTGACATGAAAGCAGAGTTGCATGTGGTTTTGTCGATGTGGGTGTTGTGTGGGTTCATGCAGTCGTGTAATAATGACTTCTCCCTCCTTTCCTCTTCTATCCTGTTATATAGAAAGCAAAGCTGTCAGGATAAGAGCTTGATACAGAGGTACATATGCATTACGGGACAAAAAGTTAGACAACCATGCTTAGGTATGACTTCAAACAAATGTAATCTTTTTTAATAGCATTCCATTATGTTACAAATCAGTCAGTGCATGATTGTGCTAAATGTCCCTTTGCATTCTGTCAGCTAAACACAAAAACAAGGTGAGGGTAGTTTTTGATCGAGCTGAGTTGACTGACTGTTATTGTCAAAGCTAACTGTTAATTTTCTGGAGGAAAAGAAGAAACATCAGTGTTGTGTTGTAAGAAAACGGTCAGATGAGAGATGTGGTTAGTTCAGTGTCCTGTTTCAGCAGCCAATGCCAGATGCCTTGGGAAGTGTCTAATGAAGAGCTAAACGTATGGTGCGATTTCCTTGCATTTTCCTTAGCCATGTGTTGTTTGCACCTTGGAGGTCTTCTATGCTAGAAGTAATATCCTCCTAATTAACAGCTGCTGAATGAAGTTTCTTTTTATGGATTTATGCAAATATAGTCCTGGCATTCACAAAAATGAGTGGGTTAAAGAATTCCAGTGTTTTTCTTAGAGCTTGTTGTTGGAAGAAGGCTCTATCTCATCATATACAGCAAGCTCACCCATACTTGCCTGTTCAAGTTAGAATTGGAACAGGCTCCCCAGGGCAGTGGTTGTGGCACTGAGCCTGCTGGTGTTCAAGAAGTGTTTGGACAATGCTCTCAGACGTAGGGTCTTATTTTGGGGTAATTCTATGTGGAGCCAGGAGTAGGGCTTGATGATCCTTGTGGCTCGCTCCCAACTCTGGATATTCTCTGACTTTGGTTCTCCCAGTGCTCTGACAGTAGACACAATCATGGATTTTTCCTCTGTTTGACTATTTTCCTTACAAATGAGTGCAGTACTACTTCACAGGTTGTAGGTAAACTTTTTTCCAGGCTCAGTATAAATCTGACACCAATAATTTTCAAATATGTCACTTTCAGAACACTTGGCCTAAGTAAGAGTGAGGTTGTCGTTTTGCTTTCCCTGTCCTTGGGATTCCTTTTGGATGAAACTTTCCCCACTGCTGCTGTCTGCTCTGTGAAAAATTCATCTCCCTTTAACTTGCATGAGTTTCAAGGGTTTATTTGCTTCTGACCCAATCACATAGTCTTCATGGAATGCTTGAGATACTGCACTTCATCTGCAGATCGAGTTTAATTGTAATCATGACTGCTATCTGTTCACACAACATACATAGCTATTTGCACAAGTTCTGAGATTAAGGAAAAAATAGGTATCAGAACTGTAAGAGTGGGGTAAATCAAGATGACCAAGTTAATACTGTTTATTGCTGCTTTATTACAGCTCACCACAGTGTGTGGTTTTCACTTTTTATTTTAGGAGCACCTCCCAGTTAAACCCTCTTAATTTATTTTGAATGCAAGTTTGACATGGGACAGGAGGTGCGGGCAGAGTCTCCCTAAGGAGGAGAGGAAAGCCCTTGAAACAGTTTCACCAGGCACGCACAAGCCCAAATAAAGCAGAAGGTATATCTCATGCTAAAGAGACACAATCTGTTTGGTTTTTAAGTTATTTTAATAATCAGGGCTTGCTTCAAACTGGTGATCTGAAGGCATCCAGGCTTCTAGTGAAGCTGTTTAGTTGGTATGTGTTCAGTTCTTGCTTGTGAGCAATGAGAGCTGTGGCGAGGAAACAGGCGTGCTTCTTCCAGCAGAGAGATCCTTCCTTTCTAGACGGCCTGTAGTGCCCAGTTGGATGATCTTGAAAACCTTTTAGTGCCTCTTAAATTTTTCTGTGGCTATGCTGAGATTTCTGTAGAGATCAGAAAATTCAGTCGTAGTTTTTTTTTTCTTTTTTTTTTTTTTTTTTTGGGCCTGAAACTCACATCCAGAGTCACAGACAAAATTTTCTGATCTTGGAGCCAGCAGTACCTCCACCTAGAACTGAGATGGACTTTGTAATAGTCTTGATGTAGCTCGTTAGTTTTGTAGGACTGGAATCTGTCTGAATTTTCCTGGCTTTCCAATTGTTCTGCCTTCAAGATATGTTCTGGACAACCAGTGTTGAGACAGGCTTGCAAGTCTGATTTGCCTGGCAGGCAGGTATTCTTCCCTCCAAAGACTTCCCAGGGATGTTTCTGAGGTTATGGGCACACCTGTTGTCTGCTGTGTCTTCTAGTTGGGTATCCTTGAGCATCAATACAAGGTGGGGATAATGCAAATTCCTGTTCTGTATCTTATTATTGATGACTGGTGTTACGTAGCAACCGCTTCAGAGGGTTTATTTCTTGAGGAGGATGTATGTACAGCTGTTTCTTTAATAGAGCAAGAAATACTCCCATTATGCCACAAGTGCAAGGTAAATCTGTCACTGCTAGGATTTTTATTAATGCATTAGTATGTGCACATGCTGTGTGGCCTTTGTGAAATATGCAGTGCTTTGGGCTTGCTGGCTTGTCCTTGCTGGGCCATGAATTACAGTACAATACCTGCAGCATATGAGTTTCTCAGGCATATTTGACAACAGTACATCATTCTTAGTCACAGATCTGATATTACAGCATTACCCTGGAAGGAAACTTTGCAGTAAATGAGTGTAGTTTTTTAATCTGAGGAGATAAAAAACGTGTGGTCAAGGAAGAGACAGGAGATAAGCCAGTATTGAGCAGGAGAAGAAAATATCCCCAATAAGATATCAGTTGGATTTTGTTAGGAAATGCTGTATGCCAATCCCAGAGATCTAACAGCAAAAGAAAAACAGTTCACTTTTACAACTGTTTGTGTTAAATCAGGGTTACTTTCTAATCGGGGCTTATAAGTAAACTTGAGTGTTCTGGACTGTGGGTGAGACTTGGCTCTCCAAAGCTTCCATCAATCTTAAGCACTTTTCTGTAACAACCAGAATGAAATAGCTGAAGCCAAAATCCTCTCTTAAATCAGCTTTTTTTTAGGGGAAGAAATGAGGGTAATTTGACCAAGGTGTACAGGCGGCATGTGCTTTTACTGCCAAGTTGTATTAAAAACAGCAGTGATGGGAGTGGTTCTTGAGGGACACGTAAGGGACTTGCTGAAGAGGATGTAGGAGATCATCTAGGAGCACTATTTTTTGAGTTTTT